>NC_092821.1:151481958-151599458 GCF_023375885.2 Dermacentor andersoni | reverse complement strand
TATTATATTTTATTAACGGAAACAGCATAACAACACCGCGGCAGCGAATAGACGCTGCAGGCAGGGTGTACGCAGAGAAAGTGGCACACTCCACTGTGCAGGGCAGCATTTTAAGGCTATAGATAGCAATTGTATAAGTACTACTATGTACAGACGTGTTCTGCGGTCGTCGCCAACGTGCTGTCCCGGGTGCGACAGCGCACGCGCGAGTAAACTCTTCATTTTGTCTCCGAACAGCGCGCGTGCTTAGTTGGTAAACGAAAGTTTGCCGCAGTTTACGCTGGCCACTTCCGTGCGAGCCTGTGCACGCGAATGTCTCCGATTCAACGGCCCCGTCAACGCGCGTGCGCGTCTTCCCTTTATCTCTCTCCCTCATATTTTTATTACCTTTCCTTCAAAGTAAGATAACTAACCAGACGCCTTTCTGGTTAACTCTACTCTCTGGCCTCTACTCTCGCTCTTTTCTCCTTCTCGTAGTCTTTTTTTTTTCATTTTTTTCAATAGGGATTGTCTGTCTATTCCGTAGTAGTCACTTAATAAAATCGATCAATCCCCTCATCTTTTCTTTTTTTTTTTCGCTTGGGTTGCCGCGAGGCATAACGTCATAATTAAGTTCAATATAAGCATGCAGGCCCGTTTCATAGAGATACTGCAACAGTGACTTATAGAATGTGTTGTACATAATCCATTTTTCATAGCCTTCAATTGAACTTGATCCCTGTTCAATTTCCCATCTTTAAGAACAATTTCGCGAATTGTCCTTGTCCCAGGACGAGATTTAAAGTCATTTTTCTTCCGCTGAGAATAGGTGATTCATAACGTTCCGCGAAGGCTTCGTTATCTCGCATCAATAAAGAAAGACAAGTTGTTCATCTTTTGACGTAGGTATTATCTCGGCATTCGCTGCGTTGTTGTCAGGTCTGACAACAGCGTTTTAAACAAATTTTAGCACTAATTTTTGTCCACGAACCTTAGCGAAGTTATGCTGTATGCAATATTTTGTTTCTCTGCAACGAAACAGAGACGCCTCTCACTTAAAGCGCAATGTTGTTTCTGACAGGACTACAGTCTGTGAAGCGAGCACGTGCAAGAACAGGCCGTCTGCCACCGATCCTCGAAGCCGAGGTTCTACAAGAGCTGGCGCGATACTTCAGTGCGTTTCAACAAATTTATTTATTTATTTATTTATTTATTTATTTATTTATTTATTTATTTATTTATTTATTTATACACATACCTCACATGCTCCAACTGGAGTATTGCGTGAGGGGGGTAAGAGAAACAACGTATAGCGAAAACAGGAGCAAAAAACATAGCTAACAACAAATTTATATAATATCTTATAATGGCATTGCATAATAGCATGTGCAGGCTTTGTCGGTACAATTACCCGCACGCGGTTCTTTGCGCGCCTATTATTTGCATTACGAAACTGCGCTGTCGTGCTTTTCTTCTTTCGTTTAATAACTGCACCCCGATGGGAACGCAGGAGACACAAGAGCCGGCTATATCCAAATACACGGTTGAGAAATGCGCACACACATGCCACAAACACACAAACATACTAACTCTAGAAAAGAAAGTTGTAAACAAGAGAAAAACAAACTAAATCGCACTTCTTCCACGTTCTGAGAGCAACCAACATCCGATCGAACAGGATCTGCCGGATCGGTACGATAGAGGTTTTCTGGGTGAACGTGACCTTTAACGTGGAAGGATTGCTGTTCGCATTTCTGGGTTTCCACATAAAGACGACCGTCGCCCATTGGCCGTAGAAAAAGAAAGAAAAAGGGGGAAAACGGGGGGGGGGGGGGGGGGGGGCAGCCCGTAACAAGTGGAAGCGATAGCTTCATCGCGTTCTGGCCTTGGCGATTTCCCCACTTCCTGGGTGTCATGTTTCACGTTCCCGCTGGGAAAGGCAGTGCGCTCTGGGATAGCCCTGCTGTCCCTCTTCACATCCGATCGGGGTAAAGAAGAGGGCAAGGACGGGGGAGTCTCTCGCGCAACGCGTGTTCAGCGAACGCGGCCCCAAGCACACACACAGGCGGACAAGCAGACGCCCACTCGTCGCCGTCAGTATCGACTGCCGAGCCGCTATTGGGCAGAAAAACTCGGCCCGGTGACAGCCCGACGACGAAGACTCGCGCGAGCCGAACGCCGCAGCCGTGCGCGCCCACGGCGCTCTTCTATTGCCGGCCTGGCTGGCGTCGAGAGCCCGAAGCCGCCGTCGCCGCAACGCCAGGCTGGCAAGGAACGAAGCCGAGGAGCAAATCGATGGGCAGCTTGCGGAGGGCCGCTGTGCGGTGCCCCGCTAAAACTGTGCACGGTGGCAGCCCGCGTCGGCCGACGCCAGTGCAGCTCCCTACGCGACGTTCACGACGCCGTCACCAGAGATGGACGAAAAGGTTTGGGCAACAACCGAGAATTACGTTAATACGTGCTCTACCTAGCGCTGGCTACTTTGATTCCCCGTCGCGACCACTCGGACGAAGAAGCCTTGTCACCGCGGTTACTTTTACGACGTGTTGCAGGAAATGTATTCATCCACGTTGGCGAAAGAATACCCGCCTGTAAACACTCACTCACTAATTCACTCGCATTCATTCACGAACCCAGCCGCTCGCTTGCTAATTAACGTTCATTCAGTCACGTAACTCACTCCATTATTTCATTACTCACTCACTCGCCAGCCCGCTTCGCTAAAGCATCTCAGCTTCAAGAACGCTGCACCGATTTAGTGCGACAAGATATACGGAGAGAGAGAGACGGCGTAGAATCCGGCTTTTAGTTGGCGCGGTGGAGATGGAAGCGGAGGCGCGTCTAATAAAACGCAGCGAATATAACGATGACAGAAGCGCGCGCGCACTCCGAACACGGGGATTAAAAGAGGGGGAAGAAGAGGGCGCAGTAGACATCTCCGCTGTCGCGCCTGTTGAAGGGGACTCGAGTGTCTCCATATGTTTTCATCCTCTCCCCGCTCTCTCCATTTCGGAAGAAAACTCGGGAATCTGGGGCATCTCGTCTTCGTCGTCCGGTCGGGTTTTCGTACCACAGCCTTTTGTCACACGGTTGAGTGAACGAATCTCGCTTGCGCGATTTCAGACCCCCCCCCCCCCCCCATCTTGTCCTTGGGCCGACACACGAGGAGATTTGGCCCGAGCGAATGTCCCGCACGGTGCCGCTCGGAAGGTACTGCGCGTCCCGAGGAAAAAAACGTCGATTCTCAGCTCAAGGAAGGGGGTTGGTATTGAGTTCTCGTCGGGGAAATGCGTAGAATTCCGTCAATTACCGCGATAAACTGCATCTTCACCTCATTTCCCCTTTTCATTTCGCTGCCAAACGCAAGCTGCTCCAGCCGATCTCTCCACTTTTTCTCACACTATCTTTTTTCCCCCTCTGAATGAAAAGAAGAAATGGAGAAGGCAGGGGTGTTAACCAGAAAAGTGTCTCGTTGGCTACCCTGCCCTAAGGGAAGGAAAAATAGGAATAGAGAGAGAGTGTGTGTGTGTGTGTGTGCGTGTGAGAGAGAGAGAGAGCGAGCGGGCGAGCGAGAGAGAGAGAGAGAGAGAGAGCAAATAAATCCGTGTATAGTCGGGTACAACTTAAGTCTGCAGTGAAGGCCCGCCCACGCCCTCATAACCGCCAGCCTCTGTTCCTGCGCAAGGCTGCAAATAGTTCGTACTTCAAAATTTCCCTAAATAAGGCGGTAACCACAAAATTAAAAGTATAAGCGCATAATTTTATACGTTTTCACTCGTCTATTATAGCGGAATGGTGAAAGCCGAATTATTTATTGAACTGAAATGATGTGCTTGCTTCGCTGCAACTATATACTGCCAAGTTTCACTTCAGTTGGCATTGAGGTTTCATGAGTAAAACGGACTCAGCAGTGAAATTAACCGTACCGTGGACTTGTGATGAGTGAAATGCTCAGGCTCCATACACTTTGTACATGTCTGTTGCGCACCTCATCGCTTCCGCCGATGAAAAGGCCCAAGAACAGTAGACGCTCCGGGGGTACCAAGTACGACGCCATTTTGAAAACGTCACATGACGACGACTTCGTTTGCTTCTGTGATTGGTTAGCGGAGTAAGACAACACCGCACGGTCCGTGTGCCTTAGTTACTAACTGCTGTTATTTAAAGTTGTATCTACTATAGGCGATCTGACGGTGCCGCGTATATCTCACGGCCTTCGTACGGAGCCGCCTTAAGGACGCACATAAGTGCCTCGTGAGCCCAACAGGCATCTTACAATAAACGGGATAAACGCGCACGTCAGGAAGGGGACACATGTGCTGAATACTCGAACAGCGTGTGGACAAGAGTTCTACCCCACGTTCAGCTCTCACACGACCAAACGCATAGCTTAATTGGCGCAAGAAGTTTCGATCGATCAAGTTGTGAAAACAAGTTTACTAGCACGCTGAGTAGATGAGCCACCATCCAAACAGGCCGCCACGTTGAAAACCGCATTAGATACGACTGCTCCACGGCCTCCGGTATCGTGCGCGCAGAGTTTGCTGCGATCTCGGAGGCCGTCGTGGCGCCAAGTTCCAACATTCGCGCGAACACCGAGCACGTTCGATGTGGCACTGCACCTACCGCGCGACGGGCGGGACGGTCAAGTGGTTTTCCAAATATATATATATATATATAAATGGAATGAAAATTATTTCCTAGAGGTGAAGCCGGCCACCGCCATCTTACTAGAGAAATCGATTAAAGTTAGCATTTGGCGGAGAACAAGAAGAGTTTTTGTTTTCTCACTTTCAATGGCTTTGACAAGGCCAATTTTGCCGTACAGATGCTCCTCGAAGGGTCTGTCTATGTCGCTGGTTTTATTATGAAGTTTGCAGGCCTTGGCAACTTGTATGGGAGATAAGGGTGCCACTACTAAGCCTATGGCAACATTTTAGCCCGAAACAACACTTTACTATTTTCCAATTCGTTTAAAATTTATATTAACATATCAAGAGCATTTGAACTGCGACTGTTCTCCATGTTGTTCAGCACAAGGATGAAGTAGGGGCAAGCGCTGGCTTCACTTCTGCTTGTAAGAATCTGCGAGGGCTGCCACTCCAGATTTTTTTTTTTTTATAGCCTCCTTGGGAACGGCCGTCTAACGCCAACTGACGGCGCACTGTGAAGCCTGCCAAGAGTGCGCGCGTGCCATGGCAGGTGAATGGATTTCACCTCACGCTCGCCTGGTTTCGGCAGCAGCGTGCCATGGCATCGCTTCTGAACGTGGCTAAACCTAACACGAAAGCCGCAAGGATATGATGGAGATGCGAGGGCCACAAAAAATATTGATGCGATTCCTTCCTTTTCCTGTAAAATCACATGCGGCAACATTAACTATTTATCTACAGTTAAGAACTTCTAAGCTTTCTATAGGCAAGCAAGACGTTACCATAAAGTAACAAGACTTCTGCGTTTCTCACACGAGTTAGAAAGCCTCCTCAAACTTTTAGAGTTCCAATAAAAAAATGTGAGCGGCTTTGCTTACCAGCCGTATCATCCAGCCAGACCGTGCAGCATATTTGTGGCCGTAGAGTAGAGCAGCTCCCCCGTATTCAGCGCGCGAGAATAGCTCGCCAATCTAAGAAGGCTTACGGCCCCGTCTGAGTAGTGCAGACAGGTGCCAGCCTCGAGCGAGACGGCGTACGAGCAGCAGCTCCCTCCCTCGACAAGCAGTGCAGCCGGGAAAGCCGAACGAAGGAAGCGAAAAACGAAGGTGCCGCACATCGGCCACGCCCAAGCGCACCTGTTCGAAATAAACACGTCAGATTCGGAGAAGAACGTCGCTTATCGCCATCTTCGCCGTCCTCTTATTTGACGTCCCTGTGTTACGACGTGCCGAGAAAGGGCCGCGCGAGCCTTCGGGAGCACTGTGCATTTAAACGGGCAGGCAGCGGCGGGGGATCGATGGGAAACTTGGCAACGTCCCCGGTTTGCAGCGAGATAGCGGCGGGAGATGACTAATGGTCGCAGGGAGGCGATACGCGGAGACTTAAAAATTGCGCAGCGGGTGCAAACAGCTCGGCGATGACCGCGAGGCAAAAGGAAGGGAAAGCGGAAAGCCGTCGGAGCAGAGGGCGAAGAGGACACGGACAGCGTGTCCGCGGACGTGACGTCAACAGAGAGGTAACAAAAGGGTACAAAGATGGCATGGGTCACAATGACGAACGGCCCAATTGGCTAGTTCCTTCCAGAGGAGCGGATAAATAAAAAGAAATACAGAAAAGAAAGCGAGAAAGAGGAAAGAAAGAGTTTCCGCGCGTCCCCAGTGACCTTTTTGGCACGATTCCCTGTCCGAAGAATTACGGCGCGCACAGAACTAAGATACCCTGGAGCTCTGTCCCGCTCGCGTCATTGCCAACTACGAAGATAGCGTGCCCCTCTTTCTTCCCGCCGAAGTCGTCGGCTGATCGGTTCGCCCACAAGACCACCTCTTCGACACGCGGGAAAAAACAAAAGCACAACATAAGCGTGAATGACAGGCCACTGTTACTGCCAGATTAGTAATGTGCATGGCGAACCGACGTGATCCACCTTCGCCGCTAGGGCATCTTCACTTCATTTCGCATAAATATTCCTTCAACCTCCAACACATGCCGCGCACTTTGGGAACATCGTCGCATTTTCACACTGTCGGCGATCAGCCGAAGCGTTTCGGTGCGGCGGTTTCGGGAACCAGAGATCTCATGTTTGAATTGGCGTTCCGCCGATAGCGGAGATTTATGCGCGCTCTACGACAATAGTAGATTGAAACGTGGTTTACTGTAAGGCACGTATACTTAGAGAACACTGTTATCCCCTCCTTGTGCCCCTCTTTCCCATATATATATATATATATATCTTCCGATGTGCCTTAGATCAATGATTACGTCAGTACAACACAAATAACTGGCATACAGTAACTTACGTTTAAACATAAACGCCTGCATTTCTCTACGACCACGGCAAGCTTGAGGTGACCCTAATTACGCTTCCTTTTTGATTGCTCTCGCTATTGGAAATCAAGGTCTGGTAGAAATGAATGAAAATGACATTAAATTATTCGTTTTCGTACCAAAGCAACACACGAGTTGTGAAGATGTTAACGGTCCCCTTGACGAAACGTTGGCTTCTGCGAAATTTTTTGTTCCACCACTTTTAAGTACCTTCAAGCCTTCATCTTACTGTCAGCCTTACCCATGGGTTACGAGCGCTGTCACCGTAGTGGTGCGCCCCGCATTAATTTCGACCAGGGAGGGGGGGGGGGGGGGGGAGGGAGTACACTGTAAGAGTCCGCCTAGTGGACCGTTCACTTCAACCGTCGCTATGCAGTGTCACCGCACAATCCTGCAAATCCTGAAATCCTGCAAAGGAACGCCTTTGCGGGCTGCGTGACACAGTTTGTGACACGTGAAACAGTTTGTGTGTACGTGCATGTGTGTGTAGTTTGATTTTTCTTTATTTTTCTTTATTTTTTTATCCTTCTCTCTCTCACCTATCGCATCCCCTTGACCCTCCCCCATTACAAGGTAGCCAACCGGAGATAATCTCTGGTTAAACTCCCTGTCGTTCCTTTGCCTTTCTCTCTCTCTCTCTCTCTCAACCGTCGCAGATTGCCTGGGGCCGCTCGTCTCCTCCTCGCTAGCACAGTTCCATCCAATCGGCAGATCAGCAGCGGCCGAAATGGATAGTCCACTAGGTGGACTCTTACACAATTAATAACCCTCCAGTTGGGGACATGACTGAAAAAATGAACAAGCGCCGAACAAGGTGAAAATAGTTTCTGTCAATCATTATGTTGCTCTAAATTTAGCACTGCTGTATGTTCGGCATGCTGATACTCGGAAGACATCTTTTCTTTTTTTTTTTTTTAGCGCCAGCGGACGAGGACAGAAGGACAGCTGTCAACGTCTTCCTTCTGTCCTCGTCCGCTGGTGCTAAGGAATGCCTTCCACGCTACATTTAACACTGAAGGAATGAAAGACCACAATATAGAACGACGAAGTTTGCAACTACCAACTCTTTAATCCTCTGGGATTCTTGACCATGCTCATGAGGTTTGGTACACTTATAGCGCTCGGAGAAGCGCGTGCTGTCGCGCGTGCGGCCGCCTGACGAAAGTTCAGACGCTGCAGTGGAGCGCCCGGGAAGGACAGCCTTCTCTCTCTCCTCGCTGCAGCCGCGCTAGAGGGCGAGGGAGGGCGGCGGCAGAGGAGGGTGGCAGTCGCGATCGCGCTGCTGGAGACAACGCACAGATTACGCATCCGCCTGCGTGTGAAGCCACCTACGCTAATACCGCAACAGATGTGCTGGTTAACGGCTGCACTCTCCACGAAATTACGCAACCAAACAAGTGCCACATAAACCTCTTCGCTGTAACAAACGTATGCCGCAAAGCGCAAAATTCCGTTCATGAAGCGAGCGGCTTTCTAGAAGCGTTCGGGTAGTCAAGGTCGATGCTTCCACGCAATTTTCTTCTTTTGCGTTTTTACAGCGAAGCTGTCGTCGAGTACGCGCCGTGACTGACGCGGCCCTACTAGAATAAAACATCATCACGCGGACCGATCCCGAAGATTGTGCAATGCCGGGTGTTACGTTTCGCCTACGACGCGCGGTATAGCCGGCGCGGATGCAACGGACGCCGGGGCTTCGTTCCAAAGCGGCGGACATTTTGGCCCGTTCGGAGCTCCCGCAAAGCCTCCCCGCCAAGCGCGTCCAGGCGTGTTTCAGTGCCACGTGTCTTCGTGTGTGCGTGTGTGTGTGTGTGCCCACGCTTGTCAAAGCGCGGCAGCCGGGGAGAGGAGCTCCCCAAGTGTGAAGCGAGGAGGTCTGATCGGCGCCGGGTTGGCGATGCGTCACTACACTCGTCTCAACATGTCTCTCAGCCTGTCCGGGCCCAGAGTCACGTGGTCTCACCCCGAGACGTTCCTCCTTGCCCTCAACTCCGAGAGTATAAGAGCAGCTGCCCCCGGACGCCGAGAGAGAGGCTCCGATTTCTTCTGTTGAGTAACGTGCACTCCCGTCTCTCCACTTCGGTCGACCTGACCGGCCGCTCTTTTGCGATGTTAGAATAAACAAGTTGTTCTGTTACCAGTCGACTCATGCTTTGCCGGGACCTTCGGATGCTTCCAGTTGTGCCCCAGGCCGCCAGGCCAACGCTACCCTTGGGGCTTGCGACCCGTTTGCAATAACGGGCGTCAGCACCGAGGTTCCAACACGGGCCGACCCGTGGCGGAAGTGCAATTCCCTATTAAGGGGCCCACGTACACAGCTTCGCTGGTCATCCTTCTTCCCAGAGTGGTAGGGCACTGAGTTTTTCTTTTTTTTAAACTTTATAGCTATAGAGTGCTTTCGGGTTCCTGTTGTTCATGCGACACAACGTAGGAGGCGCCATTCTCAGTATGCACATCATTTTTCGTCAAACTCACGCAACTGAAATCTCATATAGGCACGGGGCGAAAAAATGAAATGCTCAGAACGCGAATTCTATTAATAATTGTGGGGCTTTTAACGCTCAAGAACTGCCGAGCGGTTTACAAGGGACGCTACAGCCACAGAACCCCTGCGGCGGGTTTGTCAACAATCGGCCTGACGGTACGTGTACCCACTTTCTTAATGTCCGTGCAGGCATTTGAAACCCAAAATGCTGAAACGACGGCTACTGCAAGTCGCAGGTAGGTGCAGGATATGTATAATTCACATTGCGTGTTTCTCGTAGCGTTAGACGTTTCCTTGTGTTTCCATTCCTTCGTAACGCTGCATGCATTTCCTGACGCAGATATTCGTATACACGCAGGAAAACGTGCACGTATACACGCCACTGCTCGAACCCGGCGCTCAATGTCGCCGCTACAGTCGACAGAGCGAGCCGGAGAGAGATAGCCCGTCCGCGCGGTCCTCGGGGAATCGCTCTCCGCAGGACGTAATTCACTTACACGATTGCGCTCGAAAGTCGATGATCGGCGGAATCGCGGCGGGCTGCATATATGTGCATACAGAAGCCTCGTTACGGCTCGGAACAATCTCGCCACCGCTTATCGCGACCTCTCTGCGGCCGGCGGCCTATAACTGCGGCACGACGTCGACCGATGCGTGTGTGCATGCAGCTATCGCAGTCGGCGCGGTGGGATGTTGGCAAGCTAGAGCGAAGGAGGAGGCCCGCGCGGCTATCGCTCGGTGCTGCGGCGGAAAGGGGGCGCAGGGGACGTATTATTGCCGGCACCGTGCGGCGATGCACATACCGCGCGCGTCGGCTCGCGACACATACCGAGCCACGTCGTATACGGAGAAGGGCAAAGGTAAGACGCGCATCGTATCGGGCGGGGGTGTTTCGCTTCTGTCCCCGTATGCAAATCAGATTACTCGATTCCCTCGCATAATAATAGGAAGACACTCGCACACACGCGATGCTAGAATCTGAACGAGCTAAGGCACGGCCCGTAGCTGCTAGCTCCGAGTAGCGCGCGTGTCACGAAGGCGATGCCACAGATACTGACGGGTGGTGCGTGTGCACAGCGAGGTAGGCAAGGTATGTGCGCACACCTGAGGCTTTTATAACGTCACACTGGCCCACATACACCCATTCCGGGGGAATGACCGAGAATGGGCCCAAATATAAGAAAATGAAAGTCAAAGAAGCTGCTGAGTATCATATGGCGTTCCATTAAGAGGTCGGTGTGATTTAGTGGGTGCACCTGTGAGCTGAAAGTGTGTGTACAGGTCTCACGTCGTGACACGCAACAATCGTGCCCTCGCTGGCCCCAACTTTGGCGGTCAGAATTCGGGGCTGTAACTGTTTGACGGAGAAACGCGCAACTTGCGTATTTAAAACGCTACACCAAACCCAGAGGTGACAAAGAAGCTTCGTTTTAATCGTTTCTATTGTCAAGACGAAACATTTTACGTTAGTACGGGCCTGCAGAAGACAAACAAGAATTTGAACTGTAGCGGCCGGCAGTTAGGCACATCGAACCAGGCACCGACACACACAAGCAATGGTTTTTACGCAAAGGAAGAGTTCCAGTAAAATAAGCTCGTAGACAGGCGGATTCAGGTTGTCGAGGATAATCGCTTCATCTTTATTTGTTTTTACCTCAGCAGCCCGTGTAAAAAGAAATATGTCAAGACGATGAGCAAAACGAGAACAAAATGAAAGCAGGAGCCAACGTTTCGACAAGTGGACTTGTCTTCTTCAAAGCCTTGAAGAAGACAAGGCCTTCAAGGTCTTGTCTTCAAGGCAATCATCCACCAGGACGAATTTTTCTTCAACTGCGAGGATTTTCTTTTCGAGGTACCCATATGGGCTTCTTTCGTAGCAATTGCTACGATTGGGTGGATGTCTCATCATTTAGATTAATTCTCTCCACCATGCGGGTTTCCGCATAACTATTACGACAGGATTGATAGATAGACAGATAAGATAGATAGATAAGACAGATATATAAGATAGATAGATAAGACAGATATATAAGATAGATAGATAAGACAAATATATAAGATAGATAGATAGATAGATAGATAGATAGATAGATAGATAGATAGATAGATAGATAGATAGATAGATAGATAGATAGATAGATAGATAGATAGATAGATAGATAGATAGATAGATAGATAGATAGATAGATAGATAGATAGATAGAGCGAGAGAGAGAGAGAGACGTGAGCTGCGAGGGGGGATGCCGCGATGGCGCCGACAAGACCGGCCGGTTCAACTCGGCCTCTCGGAGTGCCTTTGAGAGGCAACACCACAACACGCGCGCTCCACTCGGTGAAGCCGAACCTGCGAGGAAGAGCGCGCGGGGATTGCGCCAGGCATAAAGCCCAAGATGACAACGCTTAGGGAAGGCTGCACGGTTTTTCGAGAGAGAGAAAACATACCTCCGACGTAGACAGAACGCAGCGGCCGCGTGCCCGGCGCAAAATCTCTCTGCCCGACTCGAGGCGTCGCCTCCCCGGCGCCGCCGCCATCGCCGTCGCACGCTCTGTTTGGCACGACCACAACCGCGACAAGAGCGCGGCCCCACAAGACGCTGTGCCGCTGCTGCTTTTCCCGGGCGCGTTCGTGCGATGTTGTGTGCTCGCTTTCCTAGTCGCCCCCTTCGTCCCTGGGGCCCGACCGACCGTTGGAACCGGCTTCCTTGTTCCATCCGGAGCCGCACTCAACTTCTGCCGCCCTTTCTTTCTTTCATCGGACGCGTCGCAATTTACGCCTCTTCCCTCGCTTTCGCCTGCCGCTCCCATAATACCCGCACGTCATCGCAGCCCGCCTTTCCTCGATTTGCTCTGGGACGCACACGGTAACTCACAAGTCAGCGATGGCAAAACCAGCGCACGCTCGCCAAAAAAAAAAAGAAAAAAAGAAAGAAAGGCAGAGAGTGAGAGAGAGATGAAGAAATAGCAAAATGACTGCGTCAAGCAGCGTGGCCACTTCTTTCTTTGCATTGACTTCTCTCTTTCTCTCTCTCTCTCTTTTCCTGGCCATCCCGGCATTCAACAAGGCAGGCAGCCCCGAGAGTTGCGCGGTGCGTTCCGCTTGCTCGTTTTCTCTTCCGGCCGCGGAACACAAGGCGAAAATGAGGCACGCCGCAGACGCGTTCCCAGCAAACAGCCCACGTCGCTTCGGAGCGCTCTTGCGTCAATCACGTTCCCAATGATCCCAACCGGCCCATCTTATTGATGCGTTTGCGTGTCCCGGCGGGTGGGCCTCCGTCCTTCCGGCCCCGCCGCACGTGTACACGCAGTTTTTTTAGACAGAGTAGAAACACGGCCCAATCTCCACTGTAATGCTTTCTCTTCCTTCGTTTTACTATATTTCATTCTTTAACCTCACATGCTGTTTAACCTCACATGCTTCGACATGCTGTTCTAAGCTCGTCCGATGTTTCGTCTCACGCGTCTCGAATCAAAGGAAACGCGCGGTCGAAAACGTCGCACGAATGAAAGGGTGTAAAAGTATCGCGAGGCAGAGAACGATAAGTTAGGCGGGAAAGGAAGGGAAGTTAACCAGGTTCAGCTCGGTTGGCTACCCTGCACCGGGAAAGGCAGACTCGCAGATGAGAAGAAGAAAGGAAGAAACGTACTGGGCTGAGTGTCAACCGAACGTCGTGAGCGCGCCTCTAGATTGCATATTCGTGCGCACAGACGTGCCATAATTTTCTTTCCAATAAGACAGCGATCTTCCATGACATTCCGAAAAAAAAAATAGATAAACATCAGTCACGTGGACAGGCGAGTTAACACTAAGGTGCCATCCGCTACGTAGCGAATTTCGCCCCCAGATTTTCGTCCCTGGGTGTCTCAAGATCGGAAAGGCGTTACTGTTTATGCCTTACACCGGCAGCGCAACTGCACGTTGTTCGCGGCTGCCCGGATTATCGTCGAGGCACGGCGAGTTGTTTTTCCGCTGGTAATCGCCTAACGCACACGACCGGCGTGTTGAATAACGCCTCGTTCCGCGGAGCAAGCAAACTCCCGCGGTGCAATTCTCGGACGCAGCTCTGCCGACCCACTACCAGCAACGAACCAGCGGAGCTCTTGTCTCGGTGGTCACTTATTGCCGAACGCGACATCCAGGCGTTCCCGAAGGACATGTTCGTGTCTAGGTTCGATGTACAGTATTTTGCTTGGCGAAATGTAAAGAACATGAAAGCCTTTATAGTGCTTCTCTGTTTGCCTGTTATTTGCATCGCACCATCCAGAATAATGTGTAGCAAATTCAAGCGTTATCTCCTCTCCCGAATGCCCAAGCGCTTAAGCGCAGCAGTGCTGAGATGCTGTAGCTGCTCTTTCGAGGAACCACTCGGTACGACATCGAGATGACGTCACACTCACGGTGCCTGAAGGGCGCAACTGGCCGACATCAGCGCTAACGAATCGAGTGTTCGTGTGAAGCGCAAAGGGCGTAGCATCGTCTCGGTAAACGTGCCCCTCAGCATAGACGGGGGATAAATAGCAGTCCTGGCAGAAGAGAAGGAGGCCACGAAAGAAACGTCGCTCGCCAGTACTGGCAGTACTGGTCGAGGCAACGGCGGAGAGAGGGCTTGTGCGGCGGGGAAGGGTAGCTTACCTACCCTCATCGCTGCCATTCACATTTCATTTGCTTCTTTCTCGGCTACCTACTAAAGCATTTTGAAAATTCTTGCGATAGAACGTTGCCTGGGCAGCAGTTTATAACTTTCAGTGTTGTATAACCGAATGTTTCTGCAGGGCCTGGTGAGAGGCCCTTCAAAAGTAGAAATCGCCACGCGTGGTGGTATAGTAGAAGTATTAGTAGGATGACATATATGCACAGTGCGTGGTAGACTCGGCCGTAAGCCCCGAGGTGATATGCTGCACGTCGTCTGCTCGAGTTTATTCGGGCGAAGGAACTTCAGTGCCAAGAAGTTTCTCCCAGCTGCGAGTGAATTTGCAATGCTAAAGGGGAACCGTAAATATTTATATCTATGCCGAAAAACGGCATCGCGAATGATACGCATATAAAGAAATAAAAAGATAACAAAAAAGAGGCCCAGACGGGTATTTACGAAGTCGATTCAGGCCAACCCGTGTATCCCGTTCCGTTCTAGTTGCCTTAACTTCCGGGAACTTCCTGAAGCATCTATTGCATTTGCACAATAATTCGACGCGCATCCCTTGCTCGCTCCGCTGCTGCTCCTGTGGCGAAGAAGAGCCCGTCGTGTGCCCTGGCATCCCAGCTTCGCGGTCCCGGAAGCGCTCCCTTCCACTTTGCACAACTCGTCGCACCGTTGCTTGTGTAGTGCCCGCGCGCTCGGACGACGATGTTTACAGAAAGCGAGATGTCGCTCCAGCGAAGTGGAAGAGAGAGAGAGAGAGCTGTGTACGCTTCGAGCCCCACGGAAACCACGCAGCATCGTCGAAGCTGGCCTCAACCGACAGGAAGTCAGTTTCCCAAAGCAATCTTCAGTAACCACGTGGCTTTGCTGTAACATCGTGGTCGACGAGCGTTCGACTCCATGAATAGTCAAGACGCGTTCTGCGCGTGCAGAAACCTTTTTCGAGCTTCGCTTCGGCTGAAATGCCAAGCGCGTTATAAGCATAAAGCAGGTTGTGCAGGCAGCGTCAAGTACGGTTCAACTGGACAGTTGGAAAGCAGTGCAGCCTAAAAAAAAAGAAGTTTACGCTCTTTGGGGCGTATTTTGTCCCCAACAACAATCGTCAACTTTATTGCGCAGGTTTCCTTTCGTGAAAAGTTGTTGTCAAGAGCGCTGTGTCACACAGAGACGGTTGGGTTAGGTTAGCTTCGCGACCTAGAAGTACCGGACGCGCAGCATTACAGTAAGGAAAGACAAGATACGCACCAAAAGGTACAAACATCTGTTTAGGCTGTACACCCCGACAACTCAATTTCCCTTGTACAGAAAATACAATTTCGCTTTAAATATTTTATAAAGTAATATGACGAAAAAATAATGATAATATTACGCTTACAATAAAAATGTCAGTTTAGCAGGTGCAAATACTAACATTAAATTGAATTGAATGCTTTATTCGTCCTAGTCATTTAGGAAATGGACCCTAGATAAAAAAGCTACAAAAATGTAACTTGATAACATAAGGTCCATCGAAAACAAATACCAGCATATACAAAAATGGAAAGGAAATACGAAACATTAACAATGAACAAGAACGCGAGTATGTGCACAAAATCGTTCCTAGAGAATTTCGAGCACGTGTCCATGCCAATAAAAAAGTATTTGACTACACCGAAAGCTGTCTGTTCAAGGCCACCAACTAGCCACGGTCAAATTATATATGTATATCGTTCCAAGTGACAATGGCTGACTGCCCAGCGCCCCTTAAGTCTGTGCAATGTCGGCAACATTACTTTGTGACCGAATTAAGCTTGCTCTAAAGCACGCCGAAGCCGCTTCTGTAAAAAATAACCTCACCAAAGTATACATCTGGGCAAGGTGGTCACGCATCACTTCGTTAGCAGCGCGCAAGAGCAGAAACTGTGCCCCCCCCCCCCCCCCCGTGTGTGTGTGCGTGTGCGTGTGTGTGCGCGTGTGCGTATGCGTGCGCGTTCTTGCAATGCCGTAGCGAGATTGTCGTAGTATTTATCTCGAACACCGTGCCGAAATTACCCCGACAAAAAAAGAAAGAAAGGAAGAAAAAAGAAAGAAAAAGGGCCCTTCCGCGCAGCTCCTGTGTAGCCACCACGACGCTGCACGATTTCCGCGAGACAAAATCACGCGAGATGAAAGAGCGTTTCTCGCGCAAGTGCACTGCCGCTGGCATTTTGGATTTCGTGGCGCATAGCGTGCGCGCTGCCCGTTGCGGTGCGGCATTGCTCTCCTCCATGGCGGACGATACACGCGGGAAGAGGAGCGCAAATCACGGAAGCGGCGCCGGTCGCGTTCGGAAGCGAATTCGTTCCGACGCGCGCGCCGCTGTTTGTTCCCCGCCCGCGCTGCCATGCACTCGCCTCGAGCGCATTTCCGCCCCAGAATTACCCGGCACGAACTGTTCCTCACGGGGGTGCACAAAAAAGAAACTATAGAAGGGAAACGCATGAGCTGTGCCGACACCTTCGAGAAAGAGGGAAAGAGAAAGCAACTTAAATGTAAACCTGTAAACATTAAAACTCCTACAAATACAGCCGACACGACGCCGGAAGGAGGGGTGAACAGCAAGCAACTTTTAAAAGAAGTTTGCTCGAGACTCACACCCTTGTTTTTAAGGGAGACGCGCGGGCTTTAATCACGATCGCTTGTCTTTAGCGCGCACACCGACTGCGCGGAAAACTAGCAACAGCGCCAACCGATAAGCACCGCGCTGCGTTTAGTTTCCTGAAATAATCACTAGAGGAAGCTCTGGCGCTGCGATCGTTCAGCCCCCGTGGGAATTATGCGTAGTACGTGGACTTGTCTGATCTTCGTGCTCGGTGCTTCGGACGTTCTTGTGGCTTCGTTTATTACGCTTTATTTGGACCCGAACTGGCCTATACTTCTTTTTAAGCAGCAGGCAATAAGACTCTGGAAGCACGCATAATCGTGGCGTAATAGTAATAGTTTCAATATCCGGCTTTTCTGTGCAAGAGCTCCTGCGCTCTAATACTGCCATCGGACAATTTGAGATAATGTTTACTTAGTTATTTATAACGCATTACTTTCTTAAAAATGATCACTTTGCAAAGTCACGAAGCCATTTAAAGGCAGAAGGACGATGTTTAGTCAAATCTATGCTAATTCCCACCCATCATTCATCTTCTTCCATAATTCCCATTTCGGCTGAGCTTTTTCGCAAACAGATTTTACTTTGCACAAAACTTCACGAAACGTTCGCGAAATCACATAGAACGTCCCGGAGTTGGTACGCTTTACGGAAAATTCGGGGGAGTTGCAGGCGTGAAACAAGGAGAGGAACGGTATAGAGAAGTCAACCAGACTGGCGTCCGGTTTGCTACCCTACACAGGGAGTAGGGAAATTAAAGGAGGAATAGAAAGGGAGCTAGTACTGCACGGCTACACCACGACACAGAGAAAAACTATCACCGATCACTGAGGCCGTAGCACTTCAAGAAATGCATGCAGCGGTGCACGAATATCTTTCTGCGACAGCGACGGATGTGGCCAGGGTCTAAGTATTCTTGTCCTAAATAATAATTCGCGAAGCACGTACGACTTGAAAAAGAAAATCGTGTCGCGTGCACGATGTTCGCCTTTCTTTTGCCACAGCCGTTACGTCGTTAAACCAGACAATCGTTGGACGGCAGAAGGCGCTCCGATGAGCCAGATGACGGTGTTGTCGGAGCAGTTAGCCGAGAGGATTTAGCGCCTACGTCTTCTGAATTTTTTTAGTAGTACCAAAGTAGAATTGTAGAGTTGATTTGTTTACGACTGCAATTATTTTGTGCACTGATTGTGCTCGTTCGGACACAGCACCACTGAATACATAATATTGTTATGCAGGCTCTGGATCGGTGCGGCATCTACAAAAGCTTACTCGCTCCTCGTGGAAACGGATGACGCAGCTAAATATATGTGCAACTCTTGCGGGACCGAAGAGACTATTCAACATGCACCGGCTGGACTTCACTATCATATAGGAGAAAAAATAACTGAAAAATTGTTCGCGTATCGTTGCAACACGTGTTCCGGAATCGACCGATAGTAAAGGCCAGCCGGTGCATGTTTGCAATGTTTAGATTACGTCTTCTTTGTCACGATGTTAATTTCACTACCAGGCGGTGCTTGTAAGGTTTGTGTAAATAATGTTCCTACAATAAAAACACCAGTTCAGAGTTTGCTCTCGGGTCGTCCAGACCATTCCTTCGTCCGTCTGTTTATTGCGCAGCCAAAAGTATGAATTTCGATATAGTCGAGGTGCAATTATGCGCAGCCTTCAGAATAATGTCTGTCTGGTCAATAGCAATTAAAGCCACATAAAACGACTTCCAAGTCTTCGAAAAAAAAAAAATTCGCCGTTGCATCCATTTTGTCGCGCCGTCAGGTCGCTCGTTCGCCTCCGTGCGCCGACCAGAACACCTGTCACAAACAGTTGCGGCATCTGCCGTGCGCAAAAACGCAAGGCGTTGGTCGTGGAACGCTTGTCGCGCGAAGAAACAAAAAAGCGTCGCAATGTTAACCAGCAGAGAGTTGCACGAAAATACGGGGATGGTGAAAATTTCACGCAAAGTAAAAATCACATTTGTCTGACAACAGCAAGCCACTATACCAAGGGCGCTAACTAATCCCGAAAAGTCTGTGAGGATTTCAGCGGAGCCCTATTCGCTTAAATCAAGGTATCAGTCTTCCCTTGCGCTGCCACCCGATAGGCTCTGTCAGCTTGCTTTCTGCACTATACGACTGTCCCGAGGGTTGGCGGTGGTCTCGCGGACTCGATTCTCGAACGCGGAGAAGTCTTCGTCGACTCGCTTTGCTGTAGTGTAGCCCAACAGCCAGACCCGTTCTCGTTCACTTCAAACAATCCGGAGAAGCGTGCGTGGGCGGCTTTTTGCACGCGGAGCTTCGGTGGACGAAAGTTCTTCAAACCAAAGAGGGTCACGTTGAAGTATCGAAAGATGCAGCCAGCGAGGTCCGGTATTCGCACGGCGATATCGCTTTTTTGCCGTTGTGAGCGGAGCCTGCAGTGGAGCGTTCGAGACGTGCTTTGAAGTCGTCCGCGCAGCACGTCCGCGGGGGAGCCGGGGGACAGCTGCGTCCAAGGCGACGTGACTCGGCGGCCGCGATCGCAAGGGGAAGACCGCGGACGAAGAAAGGACCCGGAGAACGGTCGCCAAGTGCACCTTGTCCCGGATGCGAGGACCGCAAAAGGATCGATAATGCTGCGTGCACGCGATATACCACTCTGGTTCCACGAAAGTTCCAATAAATGGAACATTTTTGCAAATATGTTCAGCGCATTTAGTGTTACACATGTAGAACGAACTGAAGAGTGTTCCATATATTAGCAGTTGCAATGAGCTCCGGCGAAGGAAGAGCCCACGCTCGCTCGACGATGGTTCGCTTCACAAGGATTCCATCGGTAAGGGGAACATTTCTGCAAATGTGTTGAACTTACTTAGTGGAGCCTATGTGGGAGGAGATGAAGAGTGTACGGAAGCATAAAGAAACACTAAGCGACAGCAACGGCAGGGTGTCCGCACTGAGCAGACCAAATAAGATTACTGCGATCTGTGTGATGAGCGCTACATATTTAGCAGAAAGAAAGACATTCCAATTCAAAATCGCACAGTCATTTCGCGCTGACATGCACGTGCAGTATCCTACCCCCAACTACCTTTTCTTTTTGTTCTCGTCTTTCACAATGAGACCTGCCGTTGACAGCCTCCACATCACGCGTATCAGCATGCGTAATAAGCCACGGCGCAGTAGATATACGGTGTGTCCCAGCTAACTTCAGCCAGAGTTTAAAAATATGCGAATGCCACGCAGCTGGACAGAACCAAGGTAATGTTGTTTGCCGTCGCTTTGAGATACTCAGGCTAATTTTCTTTAATTCTACCTAATTACATAATTAGTCGTAATTAATTTTTTTTCAAATATTATAATTAGATGAAAAGTGGCAATTAGAAAATTGTAGAGCGACATCAAAAACTCCCGCTACAGCTTTCTGTTGCTCAATACGTGCTACATTAAAGTTTTTTCCGAGCATGAGAGAAGCCGGCGAATACACGCAAGATTATCGCGCGACTGGCCGCTCGAGGCACTTTGCGTGTATTCGCGGAGCTGTGCGCTTCCTTCACTTGATTACCGCGACACATCTGCAGCAGTCGTTCTCTAAGCTGCATAATTCACGCGAATGGGACTTGATGACGTATGTTTGCAGCATCGTGAGCATTTCGTAAAGAAAGCCTACGTTGGCACGACAAGGAAGCATGCAACTACGACCAGAAGGGGCGCAACGACTGCGTGTTTTGGATAGGAACAGTGGCAGTGAGAACACACGAATGTTGGAAGCAATGGGCGCGCGAAATAAGTTCGCTGTGCAGCACTACTATACATCCTAGAAATTTGTTGTAGCACCGCTTAATTCGATCGATACCTCTTTTGTTAAAATCAGTTATTTCGAAGCACAGCAAAAGCAGAGCGCGGTGGTTTGGCCAATCCGGTAGAAGCAAATTTTTAGGAAAATAATGATAGAAACATATATATGGCACACGACTTCGGTCTCGACTGTTAAAATGAAAACTGCCGAGATCCACGTAGCTCAGTTAAACGAATAGTTTTCCCCGGAAAGAAAGCTACCAGAGGGAAATGTCGCGCTAGTGTCTACAAGAAATATACAAGCATGGCGGTTAAGCCAGAACAGGAATCACTGGTACTATACGCGGATTTGGCCTAAGCTTCACCCTTCTGGGTTCGAACGACTTTGCAACTTCGCAAGTTGGTAATTTTCAATAAAGTTATCGCGTTATAAATGCGAAAATTCGCAACGACTACACATGCGAGCAAAAAATTACTACCCTGTCGTGTTTAGAAAACTATGATTGCACGGAAGCTCAAGAACGCAAAGCGCAACACATAACTCTACCTAAACGTCCCGAAACCGCAAGCACGAGGATTAGACAAATCCGCGTATACTACGCATAGTCCCCGTGGCAGCCGAGCGATCGAAGCGCCATCCCTGCAGTACAGCTTACGTAGGAGACTACTACGTACGGTTAGGCCATTCGAGGCACGGGACTAGGTTGCGGCCGCACTCGGGAAACGAGCGCGCGCACCTTGCGTACAGGCGGTGCCTCGATGCGCGTCGCAGCTGAGCCCGGCCGGACTCATCCTCCGGAGACTGAGGACGCTGCAGCGGCTCGGCGGAGTGGCGCGCATAAATCTCCAACGCCGCGCCTCGGGCTTCTAGCACGAATTAACGCGCCGGCAGAATGCGAAGAACATCGCGTGGGCGAAATATGAATTCCTCTAACTTTTGAAGGAAACACAATTTTCCTGGGACGCTGCACACGTCAGCCGAGGTGTGCATACGCTCGATCTCGCGCAAGCAGAAGAAACGCCGTTACCACACCGCGGGCTCGCGGCTCGCTATCGTTTCCAGAGAGAACGCGAATGCAAATGCTCAGTTTCCGTTCGTTGTGGACCTCGTGGCTTTGGCGGGCACCGGTCCGGACTAAATTGAACCGCCCGAGGCTGTTTAACATAAATACGAAAGGAATATAATATCATCCTGCATGAAAGTGCTGCGATACTGCTAATGCATAAGGTGACACTCATTGCGGCCTCCTCGCCGTCATGGATGCAGCAACGCCTTTGCGCAACAGGTACCTAGCAGTTAAGGTGATACGCTTTCGCGAACATCTTGAGATCACTATAAAGACGCCGCGATATGTGCAGTCCGGGCGCCACAACCTGATGAAGCTGATGGAGAGAGAAGGTGAACTCTTCGACGACGCGGGTTGGACGACGCGTCGATGAGGGCCAACTCGGCGGCATGGCTACTTGTGCGTGAAACTAAGAAGCCTGCTCACCTCCGCGGGTTTATGGCGAGCTTTGCCGGCAACTTGAGCACGAGCAGATCACGCTCGTCACGTGTCATGCGCTGGCTGTTAAGTGCACTACGCATGATCTCTACATGGGCAACCTTATGTCGAGTTCTCACTACACTTGTAGTCTGTACGCAGTGCGATATTCTTCAACTCTTAGCGATTGTGAAGGCTTTCGATTATATTTCCTTTCATCTATCTGTACTTTCCTCTCGTTCTGTGCTTTTAGATGACATTTTTGGGATAGCGCTCTCTCTGGCTGCCAAAATTGCCGTATTATCGCAGTTAATAAACAACGAAATTATTACGATACGAATGGGAGAAAAACTGATTAATTCGACACCTATTTACGCAAAATTCGCAGGTGAAAGAGAGAGGCTCTGCCGTTCAACAGATGGACCGACGGGTTCGCGCAATGCGCCCGCCTTGCACAATGCACTTTTGCACAATGCACTGCAACGCACTTTCGAAGCCTTTCGACGACAAGGTTGCAGGTATAGCGGGAGAGAAAGGTCAACACAAAGGCGCAGTGGCATTAATTCGACGGCCGAACGCGGCAATGCAGTATTTGGAATCACTTTAACCTGCCCGCGGCGCGACCTTTGCGCGCTAAATTGAAAGGCGGCTCTTGGCCCGGGGCCCCGTACGAGCGTTTCGCCGGGCGGAAAGGTCATCCGGCGCGGAACCCTTGCATTAGACCCCGCGAGGGGCATTCGGCAGAATATGAGCTGCGTGGAAAGAAAAGTACAGCGTGCGGTGCGGTATCGAGCCGGTGCGGCTCACTGGCCATCCTGCTGAATAAAACAATAAGGAACTTCACGATTCTGCATTCCTCATAAAGTCGGGCATACGAAAACCAGCAGCAGGCGCCCCAATACGTCGCCTCCGAGAAAGGTTACGACCGAGCTCGGAGGAAGTGCTCGAACAGCTTAGTGACGCCAGTGGCCGGACCAGCTTGGAAGGGCGAGCGAGGAATCAATGGAACTGCGTAACCAGCGGATCATGAGGAACCTTTGCTACCTATACTGCAATGTAACTATACTCCTTCGCTACGGCGGCATTGCTATATTGCTACTTCATTTGTAACTTTCATTCTGCCAACGCACCAGTTCGTCCATCCGAGTGTTTGGAATATAGTATATGTGATAGGGATGGCCGTCTACCTCGCATGCTTTATTTTTTATCTTTAATACATAAGCAACATGATTTAACACATAACATGCTTTAGCAAAGAAACAACAACTTGCGGAGACGGAGCGTGTCTCCGACACGCGGGAGGAAAGTCATCCCTCCGCGCGCGGCGGCGCATCTCCACGATACACACGGCACCAGAAACGACTCGGTCGACGGTGCTGAACAAGGGGCGCGCTGGACGGGCTAGCGTGCCGTTAAAACTGCGCAACGTAGGGGAATTGAGCAGCAGCCAATCTAGGGGCGAATTCGGGACGCTGTGAGAAACACCCGCGATTATCCCAGCGTTCCCTGCCATTTACGTCACCAAAATACGCGATAGCAGACTTGTCAGCCTAGAGATTGAACACCATGACAGACGTATCCAGAAAAATACTAAAATTTGGCGAAATATACTAAAACCTGTTATATCACTCACGATTCTAACTTCTTTTTAATGCATAATCTCCTGTAGGGATGCCGTGACGAGGTGCTCTTCTCTGCAATAATCACAGATAAAAATGCTTACAATGTTTATGGCATATTCACGTTACGGTTCCAGAAATTTTTCTTGCCGTTATTCATCGGTTAAACGAGAAGGGTGGCACAGTTAAGGGTGTGTATACGAGTAATCGATGGAGTCCAAAAATCTGCCTATGAAAAAACGCTCGGCGACTGTTGTATTTTTTCGAAATCGGTTTTAATCAAAACTGAAGTCATATTGAAAATCGTAAGATGTTTTCAGTATCCTAAACACGCTCTCGAGATAGAAAATTTAACGCTAAAATCACAAAAATTGGTAGGTATGCGAAAGCCAACTCCGATGTCTGCCGAGGCTTTCACACCGGCGGCAGCCGGTGTCTGCCGAGGCTTTCACGCGCTGCACGCAACTAGCGAGGTGGAGTTCGGCATCGCAGAACGCAGACTCCTTATCGGCGCTGCAGCACGCCCTAATAGAGCTGCTTCTGCATCGCCCACACACACGACTCGCGAAGGCGCAATTTCGCGCCGAAATTCACAGCCATGCGTCTTGTTGCCACTGCGCGCCTTGGGGAGGTGGACATAAAGGGGGCGCTTCTTGTGCCCTTCCCACGCGAACACATGGCGAAGGGTGCCCGATAGACTTTGAGGCAGCGTCTGCCTCGTGTGGCGTTATTGGGGAGGACAGTCAACCGGACTGTCCAGACGCTAAGGTCAAGGACAAGCGCAGCGGTGCTAGGCAGCGGCAGTCCTTTCCGAGACGACTCTCCCTTACATAGCCTCGTGGCCGTGCAGACATTACGGCCCAGGCATTACCGCGCTTTCGAGGCAACGTCCGTGCCATACTTTACATCCTTAGCGAAAACATAACGCCGTTCCGGGAAAATACTGAATTTATTTGAAATCCGGGCACCTCGCCTAGAACCTGAACTTTGCTGCACGAGCACTGGACTACGCCAGTGAACCTAAAATGTTAGCCTATACAATTAAAACTGCTAGAAAAAGCGCTTTTCTTGATGAGACCACGGTCCGTACGTATTGTTTCGCCACAAAGGTGACCGTAATTAGGTTATTGAGCATTGTAGTGCCAACGGTGACGTCACGCCAACCACGAAGTCAGTGCTGTTCATATAACAAAAACATGAGACAACACGACCGTTCGTTATTTATAAATCACAAACCTTTTATCCTCCTTTTCTTCCTTATATAAGCTAGCTTGCGGTTGAAGATCTTTTTCCATATGCTTTTTTTTTTATTTGCAGAAACTATAATTTGCAATTGCAGTTTGAGCTGCAAATCGCAGGAACGTGCAGGAACTGCACTCCTACTTTCTTTTGCCGACCAGAATATCGCAGCTCCAACTACGTATGCTTAGATTTAGTGCAGATATTGTTTTCACGTTCTCGGTCGCTCTCCTTTCATTCGGACGGCACGCGGGGATCGTGTGCTAACGAAAGTGAACGCACGAAACTCAATCAATACACGTAGTCGTCGTAAGTTTAGAACCCGTCCTGTCCGTTTCCCCCATTGCGAACGCGTGTTACCTTTCGTCGGTTTTCCGCTCATTCCCAGCTTCACTGTCGGTCATTTCAGTCGAGGAACGCCCCCGGCGTGTCTCTGCTAACGAAGAGCACCGACTACGCTTCCGACAGTCGGCATGTTTCCCGCCTCGCGCTCCGATTGCGAACCTCCAGGGCGCGTTGCGAGAGGGGGAGAGGGAGGATGGGGACCGGGGCGCTCGCGGCAACGCAGATGTGATTGA
Organism: Dermacentor andersoni; assembly: GCF_023375885.2. Taxonomy (NCBI): domain Eukaryota; kingdom Metazoa; phylum Arthropoda; class Arachnida; order Ixodida; family Ixodidae; genus Dermacentor; species Dermacentor andersoni. The sequence goes on along the minus strand of NC_092821.1, from coordinate 151,574,067 downwards.
GCGCTCCAGGACTTGCTCGCGCAGGACAAAAGGGCTGCACAATCACTGCGGAAGCGGCACGCGAGGAGAACGAACGGCAGAAGTCGCGTTGGAAACGAAAACGATGGTCTCGCGAGAATATTGATGACGCCGCTGTTACACACACACAAACACGCGCTGGTGTGCGCACGTGTTCACAGACGGCGCCTTGCGGAGAGGCGGCAGCGAAACGACGCTCGGTCAGCTGTACCACGCGGAAGACTCCGCACCGACTTCGGGCGGCCCCTCGGACAACGCGACCGAGGCATCGTGACGCCGCCTTCCAACATCGCGCTTACACTGCAGACGAAGATATCGAGAGCGGTCAGAACTGTTACCGCCGCGGTGGCTGACGGGAGATGACGTTCTGCTGCCGAGAACGAAGCCGCACATTTCGACGGGAGCCAATTGCGAAAGCGAACGTGCACTTAGGTGCGTGTAAAGGAATCTCGAGTGGTCAAAATTAACACGAAAAATTTCACTGTGGTGCCGCTCGTAACTCATACTGCGCAGTTCAGGGACGTTATACCCATCAATGCAATTTTAATTCCTAACTGTTTAATCTGTTCGCTAACCCAAACGCAATGCTTTTCGTCCCGTAAAGCGGTAACAAATGAAATGAAATAAACACTGCTATCTGCATTACACTAATTGCTGAACGAGCGATACAATGCTTTGTACAAACGAACATGAGGAGCGCGGACATGTCGCCTCATCTGACTCCTCCTTCACTAGCACACCGTCCGAGGAACACACAAAAAATGGCTGAGCAAATATATTTTCTCCCAGGAATTTGGATGTGACAGGCGAACTCTGTACGAATTGCCTCAGCACTGCTGTAAGCATCAGCCCGGGAGAGTTTGTGGACGGACGGGCCCAATACCCCGTCACGTATTGCCACTCGTTCAACGGACCATCTCGGATCTCTCGAGATAGAGCGACCGATCGAATGCCTTCGATTATTTATTTTTTTCCCCTCTGTCATGGCTTCAAATTAAGAAACTAAGCTTACACGGTGATGAATGCCCATGTTGTGAGAGAGGAGGCGTCAGGCAATAACTCCAGGTGGGAACTGAAATGAACGGAATAAACAAAAAAAGCCTTTCTTTCGGAAGACAGCCTTCGGGCAGACAACCAACGGCTTTAGTGAAACAGGACGCAAGACGAATTCTTCTGCAGACGGTGAGCTGCACATATGCCCGCCTTAGAGCTCCTGCCGCATTCGCTGCCGCTAGATGTTCGTGCACGTTTGTTTGTTTTTTCGGTTTGACTGCTGTGGCGCACTGCTTGGCCAGGCGTCAGGGCGCGCGCTCTTTCCTTTCTTTTTTCGAATAAATGCTAGGTTATCACAGAATGCGAGACCCCGAGGATATCCGCAAATCCGCAGAGTGTAGAAACGTGCGACCATTTCCACGGCGGCTTAGTGGGGGCGACCTAGCAGTATTTAATGAAACTTGCAAAACTGGCACCGGCGACAATTCCGACGTTCATACTTTCATTTTTCGTCATGCACGAAAGCAGAAGACACAATGCACGTGTATAATTAAGGAAGAACTAACTCGGGCACGAAGGTAGCAGGAAGAAAGAAAGAGGGGGAATTTAAGACAGCTGTGAGCGTAATATTTGTATCTCGTCTTCCACAACTGTACGCATCAGCACATCCCTCAGCTCTGTAACAGAGATTCAGCCAGCTGCTACCGGCACTACAACCGCGGTTCGAGCTGTGACACGAGCCTCTCGCATTGCGAGACTTTGGGAAGGAAAGTTCTGCCACATATGCGGATTAGAGTGATTGATTTGGATGAAATTGTAAATGTTGGCAACTATTGCGCAACCGGCTCCTCCGAAGAACAATAAATTGTTACGTGATTAAAGAACGACAACATGCGGCTACACGAAAAAACACGTTCCGGCAATGAAGCGCATTTCGCAAAAATGTCCTTAAACAGTCAATGTCGGAAAGCAGAATAAAGAGAAACGAAACGGCACGTTCTACAGTTGCTGCCGTTAGACACCAGTCAATCAAACAAGCCAATCTAATGACACAAAGAGGAAATACAGCAGCAGAAGTTTAAGATGATTCCGTGCGACCACGCATGAACGAGCTCTAGCAGCGCTCAAACAAGCAGCTCCGGCATTTTAAAGAAGGGCAAGCCAAGCGGCCGCAAAACGTATACTTTCGTTTCCCAGCCCTTTGGCAACAATCGACTGCACTTCGGGCGAATCTAACAGATATATTCATCCGTACGGACCTGCGTGGTCGAAATAAAATAACGTAACCTAAAAAAAAAGTGCGCTCCAACTCGTTCGAGCCTCAGAAGGCGCGCGAAATATAGTCGTCGCACAAACAAAATCGGTGGGTGGGGGGGAAACAAGCGCTGAATGGACGGAGAAGCAAAACAGACACGAACGAAGAGCACCACTCGCGAGAAACGCTCCTCGACGCCGATCGGGTTTGCAGCGGCGAGACGTGCGGCCGAGCAGGTTCGGGCCTCGGCGCCGGTCGCCGACAAAGCACGTCCACTCCCGGAAACAGGCCGTTTCCCCGCCCGACTCTTTCTTTCTTTCTCCATTTGCTTTTCTTTCGTTGTCTTCTCCCTGCGCGTCGACTTCCTCGTTAGCCGTGAGTGCATAAAGAGTAGCAACGAGGGTGTATACGCCCGCGCTAAGAAGAACAGAAACAGCCTCGACTCGTTACACTCGAAGGAAGTGCGCTGACCGCGTCTCTGTATAAGCACGACTTGTTGCCGCCCGCCACAAACAGAGCGGCACAGACTCCACCGCACGAGACAAGAGGACGGGAGCAATCGCGCTCGCTGCAATCTCTCGTCGCCGAGCCCGCTCTCATTTAAATCCCACGAGTACGCGTCGCCGAGAACCACTCTGCCGCGGCTTACTTTATTACGTGGCGGCCTTTTTGTTTTGTTTTTCTTTTATCCTGCAAGAACGTGACACTGCCATCTCTTGCTTTCTCCAAGCCACAGAGCACGAAAAACGAGCAAGAAGAAAAGTGCGATGGCGAAGCCGGACGTCTTTGTTCCCCCGTCGCCGAGCTAACGATACCCAGTGCTCCGAAGGGCCACGGCGAGATATATACTGTATAATTATTCACCGCGCCCGAGGAAAGCCCGCTGGTACCGTCCGAACTCCTTCCCGTATCGCGAGATGACACCGGGCCGATGGAGGCTGGCGGCTTTTCGTACTCCTGGGCCCTGCAGGCACAGGGCCTCTGGAAGGCGGGAAAGGGGGCCGCAGCGGAAGGAGGAGGGAACCCGTTCTTTACTGGACAGGAAAGAGAACATGGAGCGTGCAAAAAGGAAACGTGCTGCGAGCTATGCACGCACTGCCCCGACAAAAAGAGGGGGCGCTCACCATCCAACGCAGAATCGCCGGGTACTGCAACTAGGTCGAGGACGAAGGGACGCCAGAATTTCTTTCGGTAAAGTATAGGAACGTGTCTCCGTGCGACGGTTCCTCATTGAACGCATTCGCTCTAGGGGACGCGGTTCCAACCGAAACTTGCAGGAACCCGCACCACGGCTGCTCTAAATGCACGCGTGGCGCACCTGCTGCATCATTCGTCAATCCGACGCACCTGCGCGCATCATCACGCGACCGCGCCTCTTCGAACCCAGGGTCGCATCTCCAAACGTCGGGGGCCCTGTCTGATACAACTAAAGCTTAGTTCGGTCGTTCCTCAACAAGCTCTCTTCAGATGCGGAGCCTGTTCCGTTGGTCGTGTGCGCGTGCTTGTACTCGGACAAGTCTCGTAGTCCTCGCAATTTATCGGCGCTGACAACTTCCGAACGATGCGAGCACACTCACTGGCCCGTGAAAAAGCGCCAGCGACAACGGACTCCCAAACTTCCATTGCCGACGAACAGGCTCGGGGCCCCCGTCAAGTGCTGCGGGTGCCCTGTTTACAGACGCACAGAATAGAGCGCCAGACCAAAGAAGCGCGATTAGAACAACCACTGGAGCGCAACGTCGCGACATGGCGGACGGAAGCAGCAACACGGTGTTCTACGAGCGGGACAGCAGCGGCAGAGCGCACGTCTAAACTTAGTCCATCGATTTGCAACCGGAGCGGGCCCAGCCTCGCACGAGCACCTCTCATTCCCGTCGGCTGCGCCGCATGCCACAGCACACGCGAAGCCCGCGGGAGAAGCCCACATGCACTGCGCCCTACTCGAAGGTTGTTTCTTCGCACTACAGGGAAGCATGCGGAGAAGAGCCATGAGTGCGAATCCGCTCTCTGCGCGGGCCTTCCATCGGAAAGAAATCGGCACAGGAGCTGTCCAAACGTGAGAAGGCTAGAAACAAATACCTACTTTTTCTACTGTCTCTAGTTTGGCTTAATTCTCACGTTAACGTGCTTCCGCCTTTATATCTTCTTATCTTATAGGACATATTCTGATCCTCTAGGATAATGCAATATTAAACTGGTGTGATTATAGAAACCATATATATATATATATATATATATTGCTTCAACCATGTTTGACTCGCGGGTTAACGTGCCTCTCCATGTCTGTCTTGTCATTTTACAGGACCTAACGTATTACACGACGCAACGAGCTATGGAAAGAAGAATGATAGGTGTAACGTTAAGGGATAAGAAAAGAGCAGATTGGGTGAGGGAACAAACGCGAGTTAATGATATCTTAGTTGAAATCAAGAAAAAGAAATGGACATGGGCAGGTCACGTAATGAGGAGGGAAGATAACCGATGGTCATTAAGAGTTACTGAATGGATTTCAATGGAAGGGAAGCGTAGCAGAGGGCGGCAGAAAGTTAGGTGGGCGGATGAGATTAAGAAGTTTGCAGGGACAACATGGCCACAATTAGTACATGACCGGGGTAGTTGGAGAAGTATGGGAGAGGCCTTTGCCCTGCAGTGGGCGTAACCAGGCCGATGATGATGATGATGATGATGATGATGATGATGATGATGATGATGATGATGAACGTATTACAGGTACGTCAGGAAAAGCGCGAAACTCGCCTGGCGGCATTGTTTGTGGCTGAGTGTCACCACGGCAAGCTGTTGTACATTAACACATTAATGAAAGAAGAGCCCTCAGCCAAGGTTCGAACATAGGACATCTCTGTTCTGATGTTACAGTGACTCGAGTGACTGCACCGCCAGGACTATTTTGCTCCCGTTGTATACGCTAGTTATTGCATGCAAGAACTTTCTGTGCAGCAAAAGTGCACCAAGAGTGTCCTAGTGTTGAATGGTCTGAAAGAAGCAAGCGGCGGACAGTCTAAAGTTCTGGGAGGCGTCGAGGAAGAGCTAGTTAGGAAGGAGTATTCAACCAGTTGCAAGTGTGTTAGCTCACATTCGCTGATACCAACTAACTCCTCGCAAGAGGGCCGCGTAGTGCGGCGCACGAAGATAGATAAAGGGGCGCACCGAAAGGTTGATGCTTAGAGGCGAAGTTCTAAGATAACGGGAAAACAACTAGCAGTGTTCGAATAGTGATGTTCGACACCGAATCGAATACGAATGGAATAGTGCCAGAAGCGAATCGAATCGGATGTCGAATTGCTTTCGAATAGATTTCGAGTAATCAACAGTAGCTATCACAGTTAATGTAAAATGATGTTCACATCCTAGTATTCCTAAAGTTAGCACGTTTCCGTCATTGCATAGTACATTATGAAGCGTTCTTTTAAATTTAGTATTATTCTTAACAGCACAAAATGAGCAGTAGGAGCCAACCAGCAATTTCTTCGCACGCACAGGACTCTTCATAGAGCGCGAATGATCGCTGTAAAGCTTGCAAAGTACGGCTATACATAAACGACGTAGCCTGGTCCACTACGCAGGTTCTCATCTTTTGTGTCTATATTGTGCTCACTAGAAATGATGACGCAGATAAGGCAGCTCAGACGTCAAACAAAGAAGACCGCTGCGTCCCCATTCCTCTCTCAAGGACCGACGCTGCGAGACAACTTCGCATTCTAGCACGCACGCTCTCCTTAGCAGGGTGGAATACCGCACATACAAGGCGCACCAGACTGCACACTCAACCCTTCGCTGCAGCTCAGACCTCCGGCCGGACTGCACCGGCGCGAAGCGTCTCTTCTGTGTCGGTTGTAGCAGGGAATTTCCTTCACGAAAGCTTATTCACCACTAATTGGAGAGAGAAATGATGCATAGAAAGTCAGGGAGGTTAACCAGGGGTGGTTCCCGGAAGGTTGGCGACCCTGCACGGAGGGGAGCCACTAATTGGAGTGGCTGATAGTCCTGCACGCGATGTTTGCGGATGCCAGGAGAACATTCACCAGTTATTGTGCCACTATCCTCAATTCCAAGCACACTATCTTTGTCCAACACACTGAGGAAAATAGATGACCGTCCTCTGAGTGAACAAACAGTACTAGGGCACCGTCGCCACCGATCATCGGATCAGAAGGCAGTGAGGGCACTTTTGTGCTTTCTCAGAACGTCTGGTTTGCACGAGCGGCTTTGACTCAAGTACTGTCCGTGCACGTCTCTATACCATCTCTCTTTAATTCTTCCTTGTCCCCTCTCCCTTCTCCCTTGGGTTGCAAACCGGACTCTTGACTGGTTAACGTCCCTGCCTTCCTTATATGCCCCCCTCCCTCCCTCCCCTCCTCTCTCTCTCTCTCTCTCTCTCTCTCTCGTGCTCGCGGGGTGGTTGAAAGCTTACCGTACTTTTGCTCCAATTTTTTGTTTCATCAGGCGCAGTTGAGGTTTTCAAATATGCGAAATGTATTCGAAAAAATATTCGCATGTCCGACTATTCGATTGGAAGACCGAATCGAATAGGACACTATTGGATTCGTTGTTGGAAAGGTTCGAATACTCGCACACCCCTGGAAACAACACGAGCGGCTTGTTCCCCGGAGCGGGAGTACTATAAGCAGAGCGCTTCCCAGGAAAGCCTGCATGCAAGACGCAACTGAAGTCTGAAAGCAAATGCTCCGCACACGGGCTGAGCGCAGCGATGCGCGAAGCAGGCCGCCGAACAGCGAGCGGCTCTGCGAGTGCGCATGCCGCAGTCAAGCTGCGAAAAAAGAAAGTTTCGCAAGAGTCAGATTTCGCGAGCAACGTATTCCTGCCGCGAAGCTGTGAAAAATGAGTTTAATAAATAGTAGCTGCCTCAGCGGAGCTCAATGTGGTGCGAAGACAGTGCGAACATTGCACTGGATAGTTTAACGAAACGTCCAACAGGCTACCGGTTCGTTCGCGAGGCACGGCGAGGGACAGCCTGTAGCGTTCCTGCGTCTTATTTGATGCCATATGTGACACGTTGCTTGTTAATGAAATTTGCAGTTAACGCTTACGCTGCGAGAACAAAGGCAATGAATACCAATCAACCACAGAGAGGCCTAATTTTCGCTTCCAACCTGTTGACCTGACCGTTCCGTCAATCCTCCTCTACGAATATTCGTCCACGAAGCTCCCCATTTTATTTTTAACTAGACTACCCACTCCTAAACTGGCACACGTCTCCGTGGCATGCACCCGTGGCAAGGCGGGAGGCGCAATTGATGGGGCGACGTCGTGTGGAGTGCGTGAGAAGCACACGGACAAGAAAGAAGGCTCGAACGACACCACATGGCGCTACACATGTGCCGGCTATATGCGTGACATATACCATACAGCGCAGCGCCAGGACGAGTTTAGGCCACTTGGAGTTCTTTAGCGTGCCTCCAGCGCTCATTACGCCAGAGTTCTTGCAAGAAAGCTTCGCTTCAAAAAATACAACTTGTCTAACAGCACAGTAAGCCAATTTTCAATTCTACCCTTTAATTATGAAGACGCGCTGGAAAATGCGTAATGCATCGTTTTACCGTGCTGGCTCTCTTTCATTGGCAGCCTTCAGCGCCTCGGAATTAAGTTATGCAATATTGGTACACTTATCGGCAGTCCGTCCCAATTCGTGATTGAATGGAGGAGAGGAGGAGGAGACAAAGGGGAGGAAAGACAGGGAGGTTAGACAGTGTAAGTACCGGCTGGCTACCCTAATGCAGAGGACAGAGTAGGTGAACAGAAAATAAAATAAAAAAAAAAATAAATTATGGGGTTTTACGTGCCAAAACCACTTTCTGATTATGAGGCACGCCGTAGTGGAGGACTCCGGAAATTTCGACCACCTGGGGTTCTTTAACGTGCACCTAAATCTAAGCACACGGGTGTTTTCGCATTTCGCCCCCATCGAAATGCAGCCGCCGTGGCCGGGATTCGATCCCGCGACCTCGTGCTCAGCAGCCCAACACCATAGCCACTGAGCAACCACGGCGGGTAGAAAATAAAATATTCGCGCGTCTATTTCTCCGCTGTTAGAGGTTCCGGGTGCAAGGCAGGGAAAAAAAGATGCTTTCGCTTCGAAACACATTTTTTGATTCCCAGTGTTCACGCTGCCATTCCCGAGACAATTAGGAAGTGTACAGGTAAAGAGTCTGTTGACCGCATACGTTCGACCCCTTAGTGCCAGCTTCGTTTTATTTCCTTTCGCCTACAGGCATACAAGATCGAGTGCGACCAATCGCTGTACACAGGTCAGTGGCTACGGCGCGGGTAGTGCCGCTGAGCGCGAGATCGCGGCTTCTAATCGCGGCTGCGTTCCTACGGAGGCAGTATGCAAAAACGCTCGCGTGTCCCATGCATTGTAAAAAAAACGAACCGGGTAAAAATGAATCCCGAGCACTCCACTGTGGCTCTAACCCACTGCGCAGTTTATGAACGTCGTTAAACTCCACAATTTATTTTTATTTTTTCAAAGGGTCGAATGTGCACACGTAACGTGCGCTCGCAAAATGGAGGAGTGCCGGAGCACGTCGTCCAGCGCAGCGGCCACACCCGCCTGCAGTGCACGGAACTAGGCGGGGAGACAGGTGTCACACGGAACAGAACCGTGCGCGCTTAAAAATGAAATTAGTTTCGATCGCACCGCGGAACTCGCAATTCTTCTGCAGAAAGCGATTGAAGCTCGCTCGCAAACGAAGTTTCACGGCCTGTTCCTTTGCGCGACCATGTTTGACGACGACGCTTATCTGGCTCCTCCACGGTTGTGACAGATAATTTAATATGGCGGCGGGTCTGCACGAATCGCTGGCTGGGCGCCGTTCAGCCTCCGAGACCAGCCGTATCGAATTACCGCTTCGTCGCGGGAAACCGAGCGTGGAACCGGGCTTATTTGGAAAATGCAGATTGTGAAACGTCCCCTTCACGCTTCCAGACTTCTTCTCCGCTTCCGTACAGCCAAACGGGCGACTTGTCATTCTTAAGAAAAAAATCGAAAGAAACCAGTTTAATTTTACGAACCGCGTATGAACATGGGCACCACTCTGAAGGTATGGACGAACCGTGACGTACTGTGCTTCGCGCGAGGGATACTCAACGTTCCAGCTACAATTTTAAGAAAGAATGCGGAGCAGTGTGCGTAACGTTCTTTCTTTCCAGAGGAATTCGCCAGATTGCGCGGCTTGAAACAGTTGCTGTTCAGCCCCTAGAGGCCACCAAGTGATGATGATGATGGTTCGAACCTCTGTCTGTGTGTTTTAAGTGTTCCCTATTACGCGTCTCCTTTGCTATTCTTTTAAACCATATATATCTGAAATGCCTCCTACGATGGCCATACAAGTGCGAGACGTGAAAAAGAAAAGCAGCCCTAGATTTTCTAAAAAAAAAAAAAAAAATATTGGCAGGTCTAAAGGTTGAGCTTCATCTGGAAAACCAGCTTTGATGCCCCAAGATGGATCACTGATAACCTTTTCGATGTGTCTTTGGAAGTGGCGATAAACGGCCCTCGAAAGTCTCTTAAGGAATTTCACTAACCTATATACATTGATAAAACAAAATTCACCGAAATGTCGCTAAGATTCAGAAAAAAGAAATGTCTCCGTTAAGGCAACTCAACGCTCGCTAAATTTAGCGACTTCCTCGTTGCGTTACCAACACTGCTCTACCGTTTTCCTGCTACCTTTGCTTTGTTCGGTGATCGTAAGCGGCCGCTCTCTTTCTTTCTCTCTCTCTCTCTCTCTCTCTCTCTCGACGATCGCAGCGTGGATTCTTCATTCAAGTTCGCTATGCCTACGCTTCAGTTCCACTCGTTGGCTTCGGGCGCCGGCTTCGAATCGCCCTTGTAAGATGGTTGTTTCTTGCGCACACAAATCAAAAGGGATAATAAGAAGAAACGTCAATTTCATCAATGAATTCACTTGATGGATGGTCAGCTGACCACAGTGGCCGTTTCATTTTCCTTTGTCTTATCGTTTCTGCATTCCAACTCAAACAACGCACAGTTTCCCTTTTGTTTTCCTCGGTTTCATTTCCCGTCGGCTTCGCATAAGCACACACCCAAAAAGGAAGAGACACAAAGTCGCCCGTGCCGTCGTCAAGGGGCCTTCTATTCAGTTTTTGTGCGCGTCCTTTTAGCGGCAAACATGCATTTTCAATAAACGTGGACGCGTCGAGTCCACGCTTCGCACCAGACGTCGTCTTCGCGCCGAGCTTCCTCGCCGAGCTTCCTCGCCGAGCTTCCTCGCCGAGCTTCCTCGCCTAGCTAAGCGAGTGCCGAGGGGGTCAATTTTATTAATGCTTCGCACAGATTGCTTTAGAATGAATCTCAACGAAAAGAAGCTTTTACGTCTCAATACGGCGATGAGAATCCCTCGGACGTTTCCCACGAGGCCGTCCTTTCATCGGCGCGCGCCCAAACGGCGAGGCTCGACAAAGACTGTGACGCGCCAACAAAGGAGCTGACAAGCGTCGACTGTTGGGTCCAGTTGGTGCATAATGTAGTCGTTGAGCGGAAATACGTACACTCCGTTTCTTCCCACCCGTATTTTCGCTCAACGACACTACATAAAGGAGCTCACTTCGAGGCGACGACAACAGCCGTCCTCCGTGGAAACAAGAAAAAAATAACATAAAGGAGAAGAAAAATGCAGCCATAACGAAGAACAGAGCGCTATGGGGTTACAATAGGTACGAGGTGCTCCGGGGTATATGGAAAGGTGTAATGGTTCCAGGACTTACTTTTGGAAATGCGGTTGTTTGCGTGAAAACAGGGGCACAATCAGGACTCGATGGCAACCAAAGGTCAGTGGGACGCCTCGAATTGGGCGCTCACGGGGAGACTACAAATGAAGCTGTGCAGGGTGATATGGGCTGGACAAGTTATGAAGTGAGGGAAGCTCACAGTAAAATTCATTATGAAGAACGACTGAGGAAGATGGAAGAAAGTAAATGGGCTGGTAGAGTGTTGGGGTATTTGTACAGAAAAAAACATTGATTCACAGTAGAAGAAAAGAACTAGGAAGCTTACCAGCAAATATGCGGCCTGTAGGGTGGGCAGCACAGCAACAAAGAACGCCAAGCGGAAAGTCAGAGAGGCTGAAATAACCTCGTGGGTGGCGGCAATGGAAAAGAAACCTGCCATGAGTAACTACTTAAGAGGAAAAAACGAAATCGGGAAAGAAACAATTTATGATAACTCAACAGGAAGCTCCTTACTTTTTGAAGCAATATCAGGATGCTTTACAACACACACTTATAAAGCGAGATACTAAAAGAAAGAAGCATGTGCTTGCTGCGGCAAAGCTAGGGAAACGATGGAGCGCCTTTTATTAGAATGTGAAGACATCTTCCCAGCGGTCAAATTGGGCACCACTGGCCTCCTTGAAGCCCTTGGGTTCAGCGAGAGCAGGGGAAAAGTAAACATGTCCGCAGTAGAGATTAGTAAGAGGCGATTGGAATATTGGTGGAAGAAAAGTAGGGAAACGACAAAAAAACGGAGAAATACAAAAGCAAAGTTCACAATAGGGGATGAAAAAATTTGGTTGTGGGAGTTCATCGTCGTTTTTATTTTACTTGTTTTTTTAACCTAGGTAGGACATTAAGTAGTATAATAGCAAAAGCTTGGTTGCGCCACCCACCGCCCCGTTTCAAAGGGGACGCTCATGACATCCATCCATCTGTCCGCTCCGCTACGCTAAACGTATAACTAAAACGAGAAAATCGCCCCCCGCTCTGCTGTGTCTTAGCAGGGTAACTCGGAGCGCAACGCACCGTAAGGGCGCTCAAATAAAACACTCTAATCACGGGCGTTTAAACTTCGCGCAGTCGATCAGCCGTTCGATTGCTCCCCTCCCTCCCTCCCTCCCTCCCTCCCTCCCCCTTTACGTCGACCAAGTTCCTCAAGCTGCTCTTCCCACTTCGTATCACTTATCGGGCAGTCGTCTTTGCTCGCTGAAATCGTCAAATGCGTCGAACGCGCGTGGTGGTTCCACACCACGAGCGCTAAGAAAAAAGAAAGAGGCGAAAGACACGCTATTTCCCTAAGGCACATCCATGCACACACAGGCAAGAGAGGAAACTTGGAGGCTATGGAAGCAGCGCCCCTTCGATGCACCTCGCACACACACAGTCCACACGCAACTTTGGTGTTCACTGTGCGCCTTCGGCCGCCGCTACATCGATTATCGAGGTTCGACCGAGCCGCTACTGCAAGCGCAGCGCAGAGGTAATCTGCTCGCCGCAAAGTCCGTACCGTGGTCCCCGCCCCGGATCCGAAGACCATTCGTCACGGGCACAGAAACGCAGTGGACGCTAAAGAAAATAAGGCCAGAAATAAACTGGGACGAAAAAAAAAAAGAAAAACGTACAGATATATACTCCAGGGGAGCGCATTCGGAAAGAAGGGCAGAAGAAGCGCGGTCTGCAACTCGAGGCCAACTCCGCCGGGCACGACTTTGCACGGCTGCTGGTGCAAAAGGATACAGAGTCGATATACTTGCCAGTCCGTTGGCGGGCTGCGGTCGTGCGATGGACATACGGCGCGCATCATTCACGTCGGCTTTGGCCTTCCTCCCGAAACGGGCGCGAATCTATCGGCGACGCACCCTCCGCGGATTGGCCGCACCTTCTCCTTCAGACGTCGGAGGCCCGGCGAAACCCTTGTTTGTTTGGCTCTCACTTTCAAGCTCAGAGGCAGTGAGTGCTGCATCCGTCTTCCCTGCCTTCGCATTAAGAAGTCTCTTCGCGATGCTCGTCTCGAGAATGGAATACCAACTCGCCCGGCAAACCGTCCTTCAGAGATGAAGCGCGTAAACTGTATGTATTCCTCCGGGCGAATACACACATACCGCTGGCTTTGCAATAAGGTATAAAAGGCAACTCGTATTCGCCAAGCACCCCAAGGATTAAACATGACGAGTGGTCGGCAATCCGTCGAATGAAAAATTTGGAGGACGCTTAAGCTTCACCTTCAAGAGAGGAACGCGACAGCATTCAAAGATACCCGACTGCTTCTCACGCTTCCCGGCAACTGCAGCTTATGTTGCCGTAACGCCTGCCGGGAAACGCTGGCAGCGAACACTATGCACGAAGGCGAGCTTTCTGGTAGAAACGCGGCCTGTTGCGTGGGCCGATCCCAAAGGTTGTGCACAGCCGCGCCTGAGAAATTACATCGTTTTCCCGTTTCTATTATTGTTTCGCACCTTTCATATTTAAGTCTGAGAAGTCTTAACATAAAAGGCATGCGCTGTCGGTGTTTTGTTTCATGACGTTTGTTTGTGGGCTGTCGTTCTCAAAATTCCGTGGAATACCTTTGTCAAGAACGTAAGACAACGTATGAGCAACTTTAGCGATAGAATGGTGTGGCAATATGACCCGCATATACCACATGTCATATAGTAAGGCGTGGCATATATATACCGATATATATATATATATATATATATATATATATATATATATATATATATATATATATATATATATATATATATATATATATATATATATATATAAATAACGGACAACTCCGCAGACGCCAGAATTTTCTGCGACACGGGGCCCTTAACGCTATCGTGTTGAAAGACGCACTAGAACGAACGTTGAAAGTGTGCTGATTCTGAAATATATACCAGTGCCGCGGTGCGCTATTCCATAACGTGAAATCTACGTAAACGTAGCTGTTTCGAGCGCTTCAGTGATACGCCAAATATCCAACACATCGAACGCGCAGCTTGTTTTTTAATGGCATATTCGTATTACTCATGTTCTGCATACTTTTCATCGACTTATTATTTTGGTAAGCTTATGCGCGCTGTAACAGGTCTTATCTCAAATACAATAGCGAAAAGATCCCGGCTGCGCCATGTAATTGAACGACCAGAAGGCAAGCGCACGTAACCTCGCCGCGTTAAAACCTATATGCTGTAATTCACTGCTGCTGATGTAATAATAGTCTATGGGTGATCGTAAAGTACTCGCCTATACGAGTTCTGCACACAAACATGTTAGCGCGGTGGTCTCGACAGAGCGCGCGATATGTCAGCGTAGCGAAGCCGGAGTGTTTCGATTTCTTCGCCGCAATGCTTGGCTAATATGCGGCGAAGCAAACACGAACGGCAAATGAGGAGGGCCTAACGCTTCGTTAAAGCTGCCGGATATTGCTCCACCAGAAGAGCGCTTCTCGTCAAGTGCAACGGACGCCTTAAACACTATCGGCGAGCGGTTTTAGTACTTCGCCGCAATGTTCGGCTAATAAGCGGCGAAGCAAACACAACACTGACAGAACTGGATGGTTAAGTTCCTTTCGGTGTACCGGTCTGATGAGCGGAAATTTTCCCCCGGGAGCGCAATAAAGAATAAACCACTGACGGCGGCGAACATGCCCGCTCGGTACACGTCTCCACCTCACCGTATAGCTCCAGCGAGGTCCCGTCTCTCACGCTCACCGCCTAGGAGAGCGCACTTCGGGCAGAACTCGCTGCCTTCTCTGGCTCCTCTTACCGGCTGAGTAACCAGCGAGTTAAAACCGCCATGTACTCTATGCACAAACTAAAGTTATTTTTTCGCATTAGGACACCTACGTTGAAATTAAGATTTATTTATTTATTTATTTATTTATTTATTTATTTATTTATTTATTTATTTATTTATTTATTGATTGATTGATTGATTGATTGATTGATTGATTGATTGATTGATTGATTGATTGATTGATTGATTGATTGATTGATTGATTGACCGCATTTCTGTCACCGTACAACACTTGAATGTGCGCCACAGTGTAGTGCTGCGAACCAGCTTACGAGCTGAGCGCAGCGTTCGCTCAGTCCCGGCGACGGATGATTAGGGACTACGAATAAGGAACTCGCCCAATAGCGAATATAAGGGGCGCCGCTAATGCGCGTGTACAGTGGAAAACCAAAGGCGAGCGACGCAAAGCGGGTCTTGCTGCCCATCGCGTGCTGACCCTGAAGTCCATGCCGACGGTGGAGATGTAGGCTCCGCTCAGGAACGAGCCGTCCTTGTAGCGGATCAGCAGGCACGTCTTGCCCACACCGGAGTCGCCCACCAGCATCACCTGCGAGCAGAGGAGCGCACGTTCGCTGTGTACGAGCACTGGGCACTCGGAAACGGGGCGAGCGCCGAGCGTACGCCTCGATCGACACTGCGTCGGAGCGCATGCATGCACGCTGGCAACAGGGTCACGTGTGCAGTGGCAACGGAAGCGCGCGACGCGTTCGCACCGGTACCGCCGGCCATCGCGTACACAGAACGTGAACGACACATTTGGCCAAGTGTGCGCAAATATGAGCCATAGCACGGGTCTTTACAATGGAGAAATCTTCAGAGACATACGTACACGTACATATACCACGTATATACAAATATATACTTCACGCCCCATACGCACAAGAATATACACTAAGACGTACACCCGTGAGCAAAAGTACACGGGCAAGAGGGACGCCGAAAAAAAACTTAATGTCTTCGAAATTAATGTGCATAAACTGACATTGACGAGTACCCTGGAAAGTTCGCAATACCATAATGAAGTTTGGACTGCAGTCCTCAATTTCAAGTTGCATTCACAGGCAGATAAAGGAATCGGCTTTATCGCGCAATCCCTAGTCAGTATACTTTTGCTCACGGGTGTACACAGACTGACTCATACACATAAAAAAAGACGGATGCTCAAGAATTTATACTACATTTGAGAGCACGCTGAATTGAAAGCACTTAAAAACTAGCCCCAACAATTGATCTACTGACAAGAATTCATATTCGGCCACGTGCACGAGTATAGTGACGGCTCACTAATGTAACAGACTCCGCTCTGCTGAGCAGACCATAAATATGACTTCATTGGCGCAAACAAGGAAGGACGGAAGGGAACAAGGGGAACTACCCTTGTTACCTTCCGTCCTTTCTTGTTCGCGCCAAGGTGATCATATTTATGGTCTACTGGGCAGTATGAACCGACTAGCCCAGCAACATGTACTTCTGGATTAAAAGTCTCCGTTCTCTTTGACAGAATATGGTTTCAACGCATGCAGACAGTGGCGCTTGTGTTGTCGCCGGATGATAACGACACTGAGCGCCGCTTTTCAGGACGGCCTCGTTTCCTCTATCCGAGTGGCGTACGCACCATCTTACATATACCGTGATCAGCGCAGTCACCTACGGGTGTGCCACAAGGTGGTTTATTCCACGGTGCCACCTCGAGCAATGTATCGCGGAGGCACTCGACCCGCAGAAGCGCTGTGCCGTCTGGCGGTGCACAAGAGCGTTAACTTGGCGCCCAAAATTGCGAGCGATGGCTCCCTCAAATGTAAACCGGTTACACTTTAGTACAAAACCGTCTTTAAGGGACAAAAAGACGACAACCGCAAGCTGCTCGAACTGATTATGCTTGTCTGATCGACGTAACAGTTAGCGGCGCAGTGCTATATAAGCTCTAACGCAAAGCAGTCCCTGCACAAACTCTGCCGAATGCACGCCGCGTTATCTCTCTCTCTCTCTCTCTCTCTCTCTCTCTCTCGTTCAAAGCGAAGCCGAGCGTGCCACACGGCGTCAGCGCCATACGCGCGCTCTCTGTGCACGCGTGAATGTATGTACACTCGCCCAGATACTGGCGTAAACACGCGCGCTCCAGCAGTGCGGCAGCGATAGCCGGGTGGTGGGTCTCAGTGAGGCGAGAGACGCGTACAGTGCGCTGGTGGCGGCGCCGCATTCCTCGTGCAGATCCGCCGTCTGGCGCCTCATTATCTCGCCACCACCAGAGCCGCGAATTGGCAAAGCTGGCGGCACATATGCCTGCGACGACCTCCCCCCTGCCGAGGTCCACGCACAGACATACTCGAACTACAGCGGCATGTGCGTGTAAAGGGGGGAGAGGGAGCAGGCACGTGTATATTTTGTCTGTGCTATACGCACGAACATGCGCAATGCATTCTTGCGGCTGGTAAAGGAGGACTCTAACATCTGCATCGCCGCCAGAGCTTCCCCCTCAGCTGCCCCCTTTCTCAATATGTATCTTGGCCTTGTGCCTCTAGCGTTTTCTTCGCCGTTAGCAAACTTGAACCACAGGGCACGCTAACCCGCGCTCTGTGCTCTCAGCAGTGAGCCAAGGAGTGCATCTTGAGCCACCTACGCGACAAAATGAGTCAGACACGAAGCGGAACCAAAAGACGGCCGTGGGGCTTCTTATACGGCGTGAGTAAACATGCTGACGACTTCAGCTGAGGTTCATGGTAGTTTACCGAGGACACAGGTCATAAGCTTCGATGTACAGGTGAAAACGTACACAACACCGCACTTCCATATTAAGAGATTGTTCTGGACAGAACACTTCAGTGAATAGCCTCGGCGCGTGCGCAAACGAAGTGCTCAGCGCAAAAATGACAGGCGCTCTTATAACACAGGTAAGGAGAAAGCTTTATCGCATCTTCTTATCTCTCCCTCTGTTTTACTGAATAATTCTAACCGCTCCTATACTGTCGTAGGCCATTTAGAAGCGAAGTAATAGGAAGCAAGCGCTTCAAACTTTACCACGTGATTTCCCAGTTAACTCCTAACGTCGGCTGAGAGCGAACATATCAAGACCATAAATAATCTCCACTTGCAATCTTTTCACACCTTTGTCAACTAATTGAGGACTCGCCATTTTAGCAGACAGTCGTTAAGGGCCCCGCTATTATAGCTACTGTGTCAGCGCGATATCTGTCAAGTACAGCTCGACACCTCTACTGTAGTTTCGAGAATTCACTGCAAGTACGTTTATGAAAGTAACCTTCAATGACACGCGGACAGAACGACACCGAAGGTCACGTTCACATAAGTGCCGCCAGCCTGCACTTCCAAATTTCCTAGCAACTTAGTTGATCAATTCTAGAAAACCCAAACACAATTCTGCATTAAAAAAAATTCCCCATTATTTCAGCTCATGGAGAGTACATTTGTATAAAAACAATAAAACGTTATTGGAGTTATATTTAGTAAATGTCATAACTACATGAACTTGATTTTCTGAATTAACCAGAAGTTAAAATTCGCTCCAGTACATCAAGGAGGTTACTATGGGCTTTCCGTTAAATTTGCCGCCGCGTTTAAATCAGCATGTTGAAGTACCGCGCTTAGTGTATCAATACCGATACGTTGGGAGTTAGTGTTACATCATCATCATCCTCAGCCTGGTTACGCCCACTGCAGGGCAAAGGCCTCTCCCATACTTCTCCAACTGCCTCGGTCATGTACTAATTGTGGCCATGTTGACCCTCCAAACTTCCTAATCTCATCTGCCCACCTAACTTTCTGTCGCCCCCTGCTACGCTTCCCTTCCCTCGGAATCCAGTCCGTAACACTTAATGACCATCGGTTATCTTCCCTCCTCATTACATGTCCTGCCCATGCCCATTTCTTTTTCTTGATTTCAACTAAGATGTCATTAACGCACGTTTGTTCCCTCACCCAATCTGCTCTTTTCTTATCCCTTAATGTTACACCTATCATTCTTCTTTCCATAGCTCGTTGCGTCGTCCTCAATTTAAGTAGAACCCTTTTCGTAAGCCTCCAGGTTTCTGCCCCGTACGTGAGTACTGGTAAGACACAGCTGTTATAAACTTTTCTCTTGAGGGATAATGGCAGCCTGCTGTTCATGATCTCAGAATGCCTGCCAAACGCACCCCAGCCCATTCTTATTCTTCTGATTATTTCACTCATGATCCGGATCAGCAGTCACTACCTGTCCTAAGTAGATGTATTCCCTTACCACTTCCAGTGCCTCGCTACCTATCGTAAACTGCTGTTCCCTTCCGAGACTGTTCAACATTACTTTAGTTTTCTGCAGATTAATTTTTAGTCCCACCCTTCTGCTCTGCCTCTCCAGGTCAGTGAGCATGCATTGCAGTTGGTCCCCTGAGTTACTAAGCAAGGCAATATCATCAGCGAAGCGCAAGTTACTAAGGTATTCTCCATTTACTCATATCCCCAATTCTTCCCAATCCAGGTCTCTGAATACCTCCTGTAAACATGCTGTGAATAGCATTGGAGAGATCGTATCTCCCTGCCTGACGCCTTTCTTTATAGGGATTTTGTTGCTTTCTTTATGGAGGACTACAGTGGCTGTGGAGCCGGGCTTTATTAATTTATACTATAAACTTTGGGCGACCCATTAGAATTCACACGTGCCTCAGTGCGTGCAAACGTGTCCGCCTCTATATGTATATTCCGGTCCGTGCTCACCCTTTGCACACGCGGAATAAATCAGGGACGGAGAAAGGCAAGACGCGAATGCGAGATTAGAAGAGTACTGACGTAAGATATTGCATTTGTCTTTCAAAGAGGAAGTATCTCTTGGCGAGTTACTTTTCCGTATTGGGTAAGTGCGTTTCCCTGACCTCTTTCGTGGACCGATCCCGGAGATTGTGAAGCCCAATTACAAGTGCCATTGTGGCCACTGGGTACGTGATGACTATGATGAGGATGATAATAACAATAATGACAATGATGACGACGATCACGAAGGCAAAATGTGGAAGGCAATTCAACAACTAGTAGACGTCGATCAAACGCTGTAGCTCCAGCGTGGCCTTCGCAATAAATTATATGGTTCACACACCCAATTCTTACCCCCAGCTCACTCAGAAAGGTTTCGTCTTTCATCGACGTCAAGTACAGGCTGAATCACCTTCAATTTTTACGTTTCATTTTAATGCGATAGCATCACAGGCGGACTTCACACCCCCTTTGGAAGGTATATTATCCAACGAAACTCGAGCTGTGTCGAGCGTATACGCGATCGCACCACAGTGCGCACGAAACCGCAAAGGACAGGCGAGGCACGAGAAACTCCACGTTGACAAACTCCTGCAAGGTCGCCCGTGACGCACTCTGAGTATGCTATTCGCACATGCTTAAGAGCCGTGTCCTGGCCTTGAGGTTCTAGAATTAAACTGCAGCGCACAGAAAAGACAGGGGCAGTTAACAAACGAGCGCCGTTTTCATGAAAACTTCCCGTGTCCTTCGTGTTTCGTGCGCACTGCAGTTAAAACCACGAATGATAACGCCCACAGCAAAATTTAAATTCTGGCCTATTTCTTTCATATGTGTTTAAACTGTCCCTTAGAAAAATAAACACTCGCAAGCGTCAAACTGCTAAATTATTTACTGCAGTATTTACGAAGGAGTTTCGGCACCCGGGAGGTGGATTTTTCATGACGTCGTAATACACCGACTCGCTCTGTTGCCGCGATCGCGGCGGCTGGCACACGAGCGCTACATAACCACAGAAACGCACGCTGCACCCTATAGTTTGTAGCTTGTAATTTGTAGACGTGTAGCGACAGGACGCGAGCAGCTGTTGTTCTCTATCGCGATGTCGCGGTGACGCCGATGACGCCACGTCCTGCATTGCGAGACGACTTTAGTATCAAATTTCCGACCTCCATTCTTACTAAGTGTCACCCTCTTAGGTGCGAGAAGAGGGCGCTATGAAGTTTCTACGCGCTCTGAATTGTGCGATCGGTGCTCCTTTAATGCCCCGAAAGGAAATACGCGCGAAATTGCCCTTAACTCGCCTAGCACGGGAGGTCACAGCAAAAGTGGCAGCTCACTGACACCGGCACGCACCGAATGATCGACAGCACGCAGCAGCGGTGTCACAGCGCGACGTGGAAGTTGCCAGCCACGCCCTTCCAACGGAAGCGACATGGTGGCGCGCCCACCGCGCAAAACTTTTCAGCGCGAAGACTATGACACCTCTGACCCCCCCCCCCCCCCCCCCCCCCGTCCTGCCTCCAAAGGAGCGACGCCCCCCTGTAATCAATCAACGAACCAATAAACCCATCAGTCCAGCGGTACAATACGCGCCACGTGTTCGTGTGAACTGCGGCAAACGGCGCGTCATTTGGGTGGGATGCAGTTGACTCGTGTGACGTGCCGATATAAGCCAGCTTACCTCTCCTCCCCTTAATTATATCCTCGTCGAGCTCTTCACTGTCTACAGCGCGAGCGACGCGATGGTGGGCACAGAATTCCTTGCCCTGAGGTGACGCCGAAGCTGAGAACGACGAAGTGGCCGAACGACGACGCGACAAACGAAAACGACTTCGTGATGACGACTGTCGGCCGCTGTCGTCGTCACGGAACAGACAGAAACAGATAAAAAAATAACTCGCTATGCACGAGCTGCCGCGATCAAATCCCCCTGTTGGTGGTACCCCGAATCCCGCCTATGCCTGCAGGACGCGTCGTCTCTTCCGACTGCTCAAGGAGAAGCGTAACAGCTCTCCTTGACGCACGCATTTCCTTTTGTGCTTCCCTCCGTTTTATACTGACGGATCGACCACATGGACCAGTTCTGGGGGTGCTGTGTTTGTACCGACAAGAGGAGCAACACTGTGATTCAAGACGTCCCATGTCACGACGTCCACAGCTGCAGAGCTCACGGCTCTGCCCAGTGCGCTTCAATTTATTGACACAGAGAGTTCTGGCACATGGGCCGTGTTTTCCGACTCGAGACCGGCTTTACACAACATGCACTCAATTCTCAGACGTGGAGCTTACGAACAGCTAACATACGAAATCGTCAAACTCCATGACGACATCAAACAGAAGGAGCATGAAATTATTTTCCAGTAGCTACCTGGTCATTGCGGGATCAGTGGAAATGATCAAGCAGACAAGGCTGCCCGAGAGTCAAATCAATGACAACACAGCGCTTCCGCTCCTCTTTCCAGGACAGACGATGCAAGGCAGCTTCGTCACCTGGCACGCAAGCTCTCACTAACCGAGTGGAACACCTCAAATATAAGGCGCGCACCAGGTTGTCCGAACTGAACCCTTCGCCCCAAGTCCGTCCTCCACCCGGGCTTCACCGACGTGAGGAATCGCTTCTATACCAGCTGTGGTTGAGAGTGGCTTTCACGAAGGCGTACGTTAATTTGATTTGAATGACCGACAGTGCGGCATGCGACGTCTGCGGCATGGAAGAGAACATTATCTATCGCATTGCGACGACTCGACGATCGGCCGTTTGTGCAGGTGCTACTTGAAGACCGTCCCCATCGTTCGTCGGCCCACAAAGCTGTGAAGGCACTTTTGTCTTTCTTGAGGGCGACTGGCCTATTGACTCAATCAGGCCCTCCGCGTGCGTGCACGAGCTCACCACGGCATCCTTCCCCTCCCTCCCTCCCTATCTTATCTTTCTATTCCCTCTTTCCCATCTCCCAGAGCAGGGTAGCCAACCATACTCATTTCTGGTTAACATCCTTGCCTTCTCTCTTTATTTCCTCCTCCTCCTCCTCCTTGTTTGATTGATTTACGGGTTTTTAACGTCCCTAAGCCACGCCCGGTCCACGAGAAACGTTCAGGCCTATTTCAGCCTCCATGATTTCTTCAAAGTGCGTCATTGCACGCATTTTCTTTCGTCATCACAAACGCGCTCGACCAGGCAGTGCGCTTGCGACATCTGCGATGCTCGGCCAGTCATTCGGAGTCGTGATGCGTTGCTCTTTCCTTTTGGTCCATTCGGCTGCGAACTTGCCCACTATATCCTCCCGCGCAGGCAGACCTAGCTTTCGCATTCAACGACGCGCAGACCCTGCACATCCTGATGCAAATGAGACGGCGACCGAGGCGGCTTGCCGGTCTCCTGTAAAGGCAGCCCTATATGCGCGACGGCAGATGCTGTTGCGTCGTATGGGTTCTCAGAACGTGGGCAGGATCGTAAGAATTTCCTGTACCTCTAGCACCGGTAGTGGATCAAGAGCAGTTATGACCAGTACGACAATATACGCGAGCAGTATCAGTATTCGAGGCCCTAAAGTGATTTGCGTAAGGCGTCTTTGGGGGCACACAAAGCAGCACAAGTTTTGAATTTTTAATAAGGTATTGCGACAGTTTTGTCACTGGCGGTTTATTTTTTACGTGTGCTGCGGCATTACGGCTACAGATCGAGGCTACGATATAGGAGATTGGACAAAATAAGTGCCTTCGACAACCGTACGTCGTTTCTTTTAATATACAACTTTGAGTGGTAATACATTAGCGGCAAACAATCTATTGCGCTTAGTTCTGTGTGGCTAAGCTGCCTGTAGTTATCGGCCAAGGCAGTCCAGATACGCCAGCCAAAAACCTTGCCGCTTCAGACAACCGATTTAGAAAAGTGCGGTGATCTAGAGTTCAATCTTTGTAATTTAAACGAGATGAATGCCATAGCCTACGTGATTATTTGTTTTTCACGAACGCTAAGAATAACTTTTAAATAAGTAAGGTCAGATTTGTTGCTAGGCGGGAGCCACCACTTTGATGGGCACAGCCGTGTTCACACAAAACTTTCCGGTCAAAGTGGGTATAGTGTAGCGCGTAACTGGAGCAGTTGGAAGCAGCGCTCCTCCTGCGTATTACTTGACCGGAAAATATAAGTTTGCTTTATAGATGAATGAACGAAAAAGAAATAAAATAGAATAGAACAAGAATTTCGGTCAAGTTCGGACAACGCATAACCCAAGCTCTGCTCGTATTTGGCGCGTGCGCAGTGGTCACGACGCTATTTCTTTCGGGTCACGCTTGTTTATAGCCCGTATGCTGTCTCTACCGGCTATTATCGTCTGCTTGGCGACCATAACTGAAAATAAGCGAAACGTAAAGCGCGCGTCCCATAAAGGAAACGCAGGCGTATGCAGCCGATTAAAGATGCATAAATAGAGGAAGCGTGAAATTCGCGATAAGATCAAATGAAGAAACGGACATCTGTAGGACGCGTAACTGTGCCCGGCATGGGCGGACGGCAACGTGCGCAGTGCGCAGCTGTGTCGGGGGGGGGGGGGGGGGGGGGGGGGCTAGCGCGACGACCAGGTCGAGCGCCGCGCAGCTGCGGCGTGGGAATGAGAGCAGGCACGCGCGTGCAGGACGCCGATAAAGCAGCTGGTTGACGGCGGCAGCGGCGCCGCCTCATGTGCCGGGGGAGGGGGGTGAAGGGTTCGCGATGTTGGTAAACACGATGTTCCGACCCTCGGCGCAGATTTGAGGGTGCGCACGTGTGCAGCCGTGTTTCCCGAAATCACGACTTGGAGGGCCGAGCTTGGTGTGGCTCGCCTGCGTGCGAGTCGCGCATAGCTGGCGACGCCAAATGTCGGCTACACGAAGGCTGGAAACACTTCTCTCGATTCGCGGTCAAATAATAGCACGTCGACTGTGAAATAAAGATTCGAAGCTTTGTCTCCTACTTTTTTGTGGCAGAATATGACGCATTCATCGCAAGGAAGGCGTCGCAGATGTTTACCGCCGAACGAGCGGACCGACACGATTGTGCGAGCGATCGACGATTCTGCGACCACGGCGCACCGGTCGCGCGCTCGCGACCGAAACGTTGCCTCGTCGCATTACTGGAAGTACAAATGTGCGCAGGCGGTACGTGACTTGACGTCACCTTAGGTCCACGAGCTGTAGTTGCATACGGAAGGCATCGCAGGTCAAAAACAACGGCAGCGCGAAACGCGCCGAGAGAGACTTCTACTTCCGTATAGCTTCCGCAGCGTTGTCTGCGAAGTACGAAAGGGAGCATGGTTCATCCTGGCGGGTTACAAAAAAAAAAAGAAAAACGTTTTTCTTTTATTATTCTTTTTTTCTGGAAGCACCTTATCTCACAACAGACGGCTACACCGAGGGCATGCACACACGAGGACTCGAGAGGTGGGTATATAGTGATGAGCTCCGATATACGGAAATGAGAAAGAATTAAAAAAAAAAAAGAAAATAACGTAGTTGTGATCTTGGACATGCGAGTGAAAAGCAACAACGAACAGCACGAAAACAAAGAGCGTCTGGATCGGCCTAATGGTTGTTTCGTTATAGACTTGTTCCAACTCTGCCTTGTTTTTCATTAATTAAATTTTTTAGCTTACACTTTTGGATAGCCAAGGCCCTTCTGTGGACGAACTCCCGATATCTCAGAGCTCATAAACAAGAAAAAGTATAAACTAACAAACAATAACGCGCGAAATCAAGAAACGCGGGGAACAATTGAGCACGTGCTACTTCCGCTGTTTCGCATAATTATGCCAAACCTATCAATAAACAACGAATTGCCAACGAAAAAGGAGACGCTCGTGTGTACCAGGCATCATGCTTAAAGCATTTTGCTTCCACTTTACCCGCTAGTTAAAGCTACACGCACGCAAATTTAAATTCTGAACATGTGAGTCACAAAGTGCGAAAACACTGCGTCACTGATTATTGAAGCGTACTTAACATTCCTCTCAACTGGATGCCCGTGTATAGCGGTTAACGTCACTTTCTTAGCGCACTCCAGTGAACACGGACCAAGGCAAATCCCTTTGTCGAAACGGATGGGCACATCGACATTCCTTGTTCAACGATTGTTGATCACTTCAAGCTTCTATCTTCCTGTAAACTTCTGTCTCGTTTGGATTCCACAGAAAACACTGTTCGCAACGGACGTTCCTGGTGCGGACATAGATGGACAGCCCTTCTTTCGGTGACAGCGCGTTTAGTAGGCGACCCTTGCGACTGAGCTCCCAACTGACGCTCTAATTAAAAACAAGTAAACAAGCGGGAAGGCGAGATTTTTAGAACTATCGTGCTTTGAAATGGACGCAACGCGATACTTTGGTGGCGGTCTTGAATACAGCGATATTACAGGTAAGAACCCGTTAAATTCTTGGCACCCTAATCGCAAAGGTTGATTCGAAGGCAATAAAGAGGTCAGTCATTGTTGCATAGAATTGAGTGTCATGATGGATCATATCTAGCCTTCCCACGCGCCTTTCTTTTTTTTTTTTTTTAATGTACACGGAGCCACTAACAAACGCCCTGCTGTGTGAACAGTGACGACTACACATTAGAAAAAGACGGCGTAATTTTCAGAGAAAGAAAACTGTTTACCCGGTGCGAGAGACAGAGAGAGAAAAAGAAGAGAGGAAAGGCAGGGAGGTTAACCAGACGCGCGTCCGGTTTGCTACCCTACACTGGGCAAAGGGTATACGCATGAAAATATACCCGGTGAAATTTTTTCGCGAGCTCCCAGCTCCCGCCAGAAAAAAAACCAAAAACAGCGCAATAAAAGCCCGTGAACGCTTTTTGCGACCAGCCAGCATTAAAGTAGTCGGGCTCAGATTTGCTACAGTCCTTCGACAGGCCACAGCGCGTGTTCTGCCACCTCAGCAACTGCTGTTGAGACTAAGCGGCAGCGTATCTTGGTTGGCTCGGCGCAACGCTTTCATCTGCCGCCATCAGGCAGCCGAGGTCTGCAGTTTCCTCCTCAGCAGCAACGTATCATTCTGTTTATCATCTGCATCGCAGCCCTAACGACTTCGGTGTAAGCGAAGCGCATAGATTAAGTAGCCATTACGGCTAAATTACGAACCTATTTCCCTGAAATAAACAGCAAACAAACAAAAATTAAGTAAAGGCAAATAACGACGACAGCAGACAAGGACCCAGGGGCGACTTCGGAAGCCATCAGCTCTCGAGTGCCTCGCTAAAAGCGTGCATCACTGCGGCAGCCGCACCTGTCGTGAAAACAGCGCGAGGTCGCTGACACGCGACCGAATCTCCCGAATGGTTAGCGCACCAACGACGCCCGGAAGGGATACTGTCGCCAATACTCTGGCAAATTGCAATTCCCCTTACGCGCGACTCAACGGCGCAGTCACTTGCCGACACCGCCTATATACACACCTTCTAGAACGATGCACCGTCAAAGTGAAACGGTGAACAGCCAACCTGCCTGCCTGCCTGCCTGCGTGCACCTCACTCCAGACATGCCCGTTTCAGCGCATGCAAATGAGAACGGGATTAGCATTGAGCCTTGCGCAGTGCCCCAGGCAAGACAGGGTCGCGCTGCAGCAAACGACGAATCGATGCCCTCGCGTATACGCCGCGGACGGGCAAGTGTTACAAATAGCCCATGCCCCCGCTGTCCTTGGGAACAATACACGAGCCCGCCGAGGGGCTATTACACCATCGCTGGTAGAAGCGAAGATATCTTGCCGGGGGATTTATTAGCATTACAATAAGAGTATATCGCGCACCCTTTGTTTTCTTTTTTTTTTTTTTTTTTGCCAGCATTGGGCACCAACTGCCGGTGTTTTATACTACTATGCAAACGAACTGGCATATTCTGTCTCGCTAAACTGTGCGCAGTTTAGCGAGACATAATATGCGTGCAGAACTATGCAGAACATCCCGTGCGTGCAGGCCATAGAGGTGGGATCAGAAAAAGCGGCCGCGCGTTTAACAAATATCCGACCCCTGTGATATCTTACGTGCCTTTGTTCCATGTACAAACGTCCAATAGTGAAAAAGGCAACCAGTGAAAGTCGTCGACTGGAAGCAAACCATATTGAGCCAGAATCCCTCTTGTGGCTTGCTCACACTTTTCGGCACACTTGCCCACGAAAGCTGACTCAACAGCTTTAATCGCTTTCATACTAAGTATACGCTCATTCACGCAAAATAACCTTCGGTTGCGCTTGTAATGCGGCTATAGACACCGGTGGCCCTGATGCTCACATACCATGCACGAAACGTGCAACTGCGGCAGAAACTAAGAGCTCGCACCTGGGTTCGCTACGTCTGTCCATCCGTGCATACATACGTCCCTTCTGCTGCCGCCGTCGGGTCACCTGCTCGTGCTCAGCTTTACTGCCTCCATATGCCGCAGAAGAAAGAAAACACGCAGATCCACCGCACTGTGGGTATGCCCAAATGACGCGAAGCTCGGGTTGGCGAGGTACACAGCGCCAGTCGCGGATGGCACGAGCATCAGCCTGGTCTCCTGAAGTCACGCGGACGAATGCGATGTGGATGCGCAGAAAGACAACAAACCTGCACGAGCGACTTTAGCACTGGTCAATGCTAACCATTGTCCTGTGCAACGAACAGCAGCGATTGTGTGCATGTGCTCTGCATCTCTTTGTATATATTGCCTTCTCTTTACGTCACCCCCCCCCTCCCGACCCCAGCGTAGGGTCGCAAACCGAATTTTTTTGTCGTGGTTAACCCCTCCCTGTTTCTTCTTTCTTTTGTCTCTCTACCTCTCTCGTATACAGGGAAGAATGTTGACGAGACATGCATGGCAGAGAGAAGTACGACTCACGTGGTTATATATAGGCCTTCTATTCACATTGTCTCACAGTGGAGCATCCATTCAGCCGAACTGTTCCAGAACGGGCGCATACCCAATGTCGAAATTGTCTGTTCGGACACATATCCAGTGATACAAAGTGCCTCCTATATAGGCCAGCCAGCAACCAGCAGCAAGTAGTCTATTCGGGCACATACACAGCTTCCCTATAGTGAGGTCTATTTATAACCGCAAATATATCCCGCGAGAAAACGGCAGCGAACGCAAGGCGAAAAAAAAATAAAGAAAGAAAGAACTTCGCTTTAAAAACAGTACTCGCCCTCTATGTTCCCCATATGTGCGTTTTCATATTTGATAATTATACCATCCGATAAACGGCGTAAAAGAGTCCTTGAACATGAGAGCCACTTCGTATCTATGTTGCCATGATGAAAATGAATCAACAACATCAACTTCATATTTATTTATTTATTTATTTATTTATTTATTTATTTATTTATTTATTTATTTATTTTATTTACATTACCCTCAGGCCCCAGAAGAGCGTTACTGACGGGGTGACACGCTCAAACAAATCTTAGTATTTAAAGCGATAAACTCAAAATATAATGAGTTACAATTGTATCAATATATGAGGCAGAAACTTGGAATTTAACGAAGAAGCCCGAGAACAAGTTAAGGACCACGCAAAGAGCGATGCAATGAAAAATGTTTGGCGTAACGTTAAGAAACAGGAAGAGAGCGGTGTCGATCAAAGAGCAAGCGGGAATAGCCGCTATTCCAGCTGACATTAAGAGAAAGGAAATGGGGCTGGGTAGGCCATGTGATGCGTAGGATGGATAACCGGTGGACCGTTAGAGTTACAGAACTGGTGCCACGGGAAGGAAAGCGCCGCCGAGGACAGCAGGAAATTAGGTGGGGGTAATGAAATTAGCAAATTTGGAGGCGCAATTTGGAAACAGCTAGCGCAAGAAAGGGGTAATCGGAAATCGCAAGGAGAGGTCTTTGTCCTGCAGTAAGCATAAATATAGGCTGATGATTAATTGTATCACTGAACTTTTATTTTTACTATTTTCGGCTACTAACGTCGTTTCAATTTATTTTTATAAATTTCTTTTTCAATCCTTTTATGGACCGAATCTCCCAGAGTGGAGTGCGCTATTTCAACCAACGAACTCAGCGCAAGCACTGCTTTCCGCAGCACTGCGCACATTCCGAGAGAAAAGGTATGCGTATAGTGCACTGGACGGCTCGTTCTTTTTCGAACCATACCACGCAGATGCAGAGGAAATTCACCAAACATAACTTACATAACAGGCTTTCGTGGTGGAACCGTACGAAAGGGCTTTCGTAATAGGCGAGTCGAGTTGTACAGCATAAAGACGGAAGCCCAGGTCGAGCTGAGAGACGGAACGCGGGATGAACTGCGACCTTTCCCGCGGCTGTTGAAGACAGGCTGCGCTATTGTCCCTGTCCGGCAGATGTGGGGCAGACGTCGCGGCGGATCCACCTTGGAACAAATTGCAGGTAAACAATAAAGGGGTGCTCACGCAGCCCTTTTCTTTTTGTTTCTTTGTACCTTTCCCTGACGCATCTCGACCGACTTTCTCGTTGTATATGTCCGTTCTAACTGGCTCGCGGTGGACAAGCCATAAGGTAGGCTGGGCTTACGTATACACCTCTGTTGCTGCGAAATGGCCAATTTCGTAACACTCAATCACGGTTATTATTGCGACAAGTGTACAAACTCAGAAGGTGCAACGGTATCAAGCGGCAAATAAGCACGCATACTTTTCTCCTACCAACGGCATCACCCGCTCCGCGGCCCCGCGCGCGCATTTGCATGGCGATTGCATCTGCGAAGGCCACAGTGACGGGCAAGGAGAAAGATCGTTAAGCCAGGTATATCGGCGAGGCAGCGCAGGCTCAGATGGAAAGTATCTCAAACCAGGCACGAGCGGTACACTCTTAGTAAAAGAAAGCTCGTAGTAATTACTACATAGTGTCACACTATTTGCTACCTTGGTATAATTGAAGTTGGTAACGAGTCCGTGACAATACTGCCTAAACAAGGTAGTCGCTGTTACAAATGGGTCTCACCTACAAATTCCGAACGAAGTT
The DNA here is from genome assembly GCF_023375885.2 of Dermacentor andersoni. Classification (NCBI taxonomy): domain Eukaryota; kingdom Metazoa; phylum Arthropoda; class Arachnida; order Ixodida; family Ixodidae; genus Dermacentor; species Dermacentor andersoni. Next base: position 151,543,543 of record NC_092821.1, on the reverse strand, counting down.
TGAACCACATTGTTCAAAGTTTCTATTCTATGACACATACATCGAACCCATTGCAATACAAACAACAGCTGGTCCGATATACTGTATACAGCAGAGTAGACAATATGTGTGGGGTTAACTGCATATGGAATTGGTAGCTGAGAGTGACCTTGTTTATGTTAGTAATGTTGCTAGCTCCATCGTTACCAACTGCAGTTATGCTAAGGTGCACTACGGATGTAACTACTACTACCCTTCTTTTTGTGTGTGTATGTATATACGTCGCCCGCGCAGCCTAAAGCACGCCATTCGCGAACGCTCGACTGACTGCAACCTAAGGCCCTTCGTTGGCCTAGGATGGAACAGGATCCTTATCTTATCTTAGCAGTCCTTGAACCCGCTGAGCCAAACCATAGAGCTAATGCGACGCCCAATTAATAGAAAATGCGGACTGTTGGTAATCTGTTATCTGGTTTACACTTGAAATTTCGGGTTTTCGTACTGGATCGACGTCGAATGGACCTCAGTAGCCCGCGTAGGATGACCACTGTGCTGATGCGACGTTGACGAGCGCACTCGTTCAAACGTTGTGCTGTAGTGTCGACCAGTTGTGGGAGCCATGTGCATATACGTAAAAAATAAGTTCAAGAGGTCCGGGCGGGCTGCGGAGACTCAAAATGGGAGCGACAGCTGCTCAACGTACACACGGAGCGTTTTCTATCATTTGTGGTTGAGAGTTCACGCATCACATTTGGGGTAGAGTCACTGTGCGTCGGGGCACTCAAAAGTGACGAAATCCTTTGTTTCCTACTTACGCGGAAAGGTGGTTATTACAGACGGCGCGGCTACAGTGACGCATACTGTGCAATATCGTCCCCGTCGGTTGACCAGGTACCGTGCGTGCGCGACGTTTTGCCCGCTCAGTGCATTGCCTTCTTCCGAGTTTCTGCCGCCGTCTGCATTGTGATGGCAGACGACAGACCACAACCATGCATGCGCGCATCAAGTTCTCTCCTCCGTTCGGAAATTCGATATCAAAGAGCTTGTTCTTTTTGGCTTTGTACCGCGAGCTCAAACAGTCAGCCAGCAATATTACTTTGAAGCGCCCAAACAGTTGCGCGATGCAATTCGAAGAAAACTCCATAATCTGCGCAACTCAGGCGAATGGTTTTTGCATCGCAAAGCTTCCCCCGCACAACCATTGAGCGCGCACCACTTCTTGACAAAAAAGAAGAAAGAAAGAAAAATAAATAATAATAATAAAAAGGAAGGTATGAAAAGGCTATCTCAACTCACTATATACTCCCTGTATCTGCGTTCTTGCAACTTCATTTTGCATTATTATTACTTAATAATGACAAGGACGAAGAACAAGGACAAGTGACAAGGACGAAACACGAACGCTTGAAGATCTCGAAGACTGAAACAAGACCTTAAGTGTAAGCGTTTTCAAGATGTGAAGTTTGCAAGAGTTGAACAGTTGTAAACAATGGCTAAAGCGGCGGGACAAGTTCACCGCGTCTCGCAAAGAGTACTTTGAAGGTGGTTAAAGTTTTGGAGTGTTCGAAAAAACATGCGAATGGAAAACAAGGACTATCGTTACTTTTGGGTCGTCCCGCCGGAAGCCATGTACAAGGACTACCTTGAACGAGACTCCAGGCCAAAATGTGACGCGTGAGCCCTCTATACCATTTTTAAACAATAGAACACGCGGCGCCGCATGCCTCTCTTCACGGTATATGCAGGAACACCACAGCAACCGACGACGTCGATCCTTAGAACGCCGGAACCATTCGTTCATGTCAGAAGCCAGGATTTCGAAAGAGCGGCCACACCCAAAATGAACTCGCCGGGTGCGCGGGACTGTTGCGTGGTCGTGCGTGGGTGTTTTACACGCGACTGTATAGTCGGAAAACGACATGTGTCAGGGAAAAGTGGTCGATTGCGTGCGCTATACTTGAATCACCATTCGTTTATACGCAGGGTGATCATCCTTAAGCTTTACGGAATTTTTAAAAATCTGCCTGTGGCAGATAGCATAATCCTTGTCCTTGAACTGGATTACTCAAAGAGGCGGACATTACTACCACGAGAAATAGAAGCAAATATTGAAGTAGTTAACAAAATCGGACTAGTTAACTTCTTAGTTGATTACGTTACGGCACATACTGCAATTTACGAATTGTAGCCGGTGAGTTTGCAAAACGCAACCACTTGAAACGGATTTTCAAGATGACACCAGCTTCGAGACCTTATGTTCCAAAGTGTGGGACGAAATAAATGGGCGTTTCAGTTAGTGCTTGAATGCATAAAAAGTCGCCGTTTCGCCCTTTAGGCGAAGCATTGACTGCGATAGCAAATTAGTAGACAGCTATACGAAGTAGGGGTAGTAGATTTATCGGCCGCACGAACTTGTAAACATTCGCTTACTAATTAAATTAACAAGCGCGGTGTCACGCGCACACATGCAAGCAAACACATCTTATTCTATGACGGCGGATAGTCGTTGTCAAAACGCTGGCGTGAGGAAGAGCGGCAGAAGCAGCGAGCAAAGTGCGGCCTCTCGCTTAAACGAGAACATATATCGATCACACACGAAGCTATCAGCCCTCGGTGCACTGTACATCGCAGATCGCTTTCAAGATAGGGCCCGCTCGGTCGCCCCATACGCAGCCGCCGCCGGAGTAGCACCCCCCTCCCCGGTGCCTTGCGGGCGACGGAAGACGGCGCGCTTCCTCCCCGCTTTCCTCCGTTGCGCACGCGACATTAGAGACTTTTAGCTCAGCGGGTTTACGTTTCGCTCCGCTCGCGGTCTCCACCGTTGCGCCAGCGGAGCGGCTCGCGAAAAAAAAGTTTTAGCCCGGCGGATCACCCACCCGCTCGAGCGGGGTAAAGAGCGGGGCGCTCTGCTTCCCCACCTAGTGGTCCGAATAGGAGTTACTGAGAAATGAACTTGAATTACGCTTGCTTTTATAATGCAAGAAATGTCGAATAAAGATATATTACATGCTCTCAGTACATTATTTGTTAATAATGTACTGAGTACTAATGTACGGGTCAGCGCCGCAGTCGCCGTCGTCGATGCAGAACTGCGGCGTTCATGTTCGCGGCTGCCATCTTGCATTTCCCATATACGCCCGCGCGCGCTTACGCACGCTCGCGCGCTGCGTATACCCTCCGCTGGGAAGTGCTTTCCAGCGGTCGTAAACGCTGCTCCGTAAAACCGCTGGCCGCCTCAGCGTGGTGCGCATGCGCAGTCGCGTCTCCGCTCGCCCGCTCCGCTCCGCTGGCCGTAAACCCGCTGGGCTAAAACTCTCTATTGAGCCGCTTCGTCGGCTCACCCTCGCACGCTTGCACTCGCACATACCGCATATACGGCGCGCGGCGACGATTTTATCGCCCTTGGACGTTATGCGGAACATCACGGCGACGCCGATGGCAGAAATACGTCTTTAGTGTCCATATAATTGCTCTCGCAATAAATGAGGGTTTTCTTTAAAAAAAGTAAGTGGACCAACAGAACATTTTTACGGCGAGTTTGAGGGCGCATATCTCCAAACTGGTGTCCTTCTGGAAATGCATTCTAAGTGGATGCGCCTGAGAACCTCACAGGCTACACTTCGTAAATTGTAATATGTCCCTTAAAGTAATTAATTAAAACATTAGTTAACTTTTTTAGTTAGTTGAACATGTGTTTCGATTTTTCGTCCAAGTAATGTCCTCAGGAATTAGGCATTAGGCACTACCTCTACGGCCCACTTCTCGGACGCAAGACAGCGTGCCAAAGGGGCGAGCTCGCACGCACGCTCGCACAAAGAGTCACCTCAGCTGCAACTTCCCTAGCGGTGGCTCGCTCAAATTTATCTTCTCTCGGCTAGTTAATCCTCTGACGCCAAGTCAAACAAGCTGTCTGCTTCTGTCGACACAAACACACACACCTTGTGCGATCCGCTGCCTGTCATACTTTCTCGCGCGTCTCCCTCAACTCCTCGCCAGAAGCGACAAATTTTTCTCGGGCATCCATCGGCCGCCTACCTTGGCTGGGCGAAAGACAAGCTGGATTGACGCCAGGGCGAACATCAATCGCGAGCGTGCTCTAATGTTTCTCTTGTGCCTTGCAGCAGCGCTCGCTAATCCGGGAGCCAAACAAAGGCTCGGGGATCAGCTTATACCCGGCCCCGCGCGACAGCGACAGTCCAGCGCCACACCACTGACGTCAACACTGGGGGCGGTCGCTGCGGCCAGGAACACACGGATATATCGTCCCTTCGCTGGGCTTACTTCGTTCCCAGGATTATTTCGTTATCTTTCTGCTATTTGCCAACGCGAGGGGGGCGCTTACGCCGCATCGCTTGCACCCGCTCGCATTCGGTGGTCCAGGGTGACACCGAACCGGATGGAGTGACGAAAACAGACAAGAACATATTGTGACAAAAAAGGCAAGGAAAGGAAGAAAATTACCGGCATCGTCTACTTATTGATTAACAGGTTGCCATTCTGACGTGTTGGCCAGCGAGACACGGGTTCAAATCCCGTGGGTACCGTAACGATTTATTTGCTTTGTTACTCGTAAACTAACTCACGCGAATACCTTCGTTACACATGCCAAAATCCCGCAACCGTAATTTTTCGCGGCGTGGTTCTCATACAGCTAACAACGGTCACGCTTTTGCTGTAAAGACGAAACCCGTGCGATAAGCCTGTCATTAAAGTGCAAGAGACGACCACATACTTCCTCCTGAGAAGCTCCTTATAACATCACTCCTCTCTGGCACGCAACATACATCTACATCGCTGTAGTTGCTCCAGCATGGGCCTAATCATCGAGCTCTATTTGATGTATAATGAGGAAACCGGCCCGAATTCGTATAGAGGTTATAATCGCTTACGCCGTTGGACAAACTTCAGGATAAAGAAACAGCGTTTGTTTGCTTGAATAATTGAATAATATCAATGTTCACTACTGTCGTTAGCAAGAACAGCATCTTCCCTGCGGCTCTGTGCGCATTTCTATTTTCCCGTGCACGGCGAAATTTCCATTTTCACATGCGTTTAACCGTAATTTCAGCAGCGAAATCACAACGTGCACTTGAGTATGCGTGCGCGTATATAAAGCGCAGTGAATCGTGTCCAAGGAAGATATTTGCTATACATTTTCGTTTATGAGTTGAATGTTGTACTGCACGGACGTTTCAGGTAAAAACAACTCAGCACATCCGCGCCATATCACGGAACGGCACAGATCTCTGCGGTTGTCAGCTGCATTACTTGCACGTACTGCCTATGCCTGCTCTGGATGCAGGTTAAGCAAACGTCTCGCCAGAAAGTACGAAAGAAGAAGAGAGAAAATTATTATACAGATCCAACGCACCAATCGGAATCCGTTCCAACACTAAAGACGGCTCAATAGAGAGCTGAGCAGACAGAGGCCACGTTAAAGGAGAATATTAAAAGGAATCAAAGAGAGCTGTATTACTATACAAATTGCTCTTCTACAAAACGGGAAAAGGAGCTCTTAATTACCGTGAGAACACGCTTGATATAAGCCAGAAAAAAAAGAAAAAAAAAAAGGAAACGAAGGACGGGTAGCGACGCCGCCTTGAGGTTCCCGAACTAATACACGGTGATCATGCCCTCTGAGATTGGGCGGCCTGCGCGTACGCCGCCCGATCTCTGAGGCCACGTAGTGACGTCGTAGATTTTGACAGCGTCTGCTCGCCCTAGTTTTGGCATCCTCAACAAATCGGCACCGGTGCGATTCGTCGAGTATTCTATTTGTGTCGGATGAACTATGCCGTATATCTAAAAGAAACGCAGACTAAAGTTAGGAAGTTTAAAAAGGTTTTCCTGAACTACAACCTAAGCACGATCAAATATTTTGAAATTCATGAAGTCACACTGAAGTACCAGCGCTGGGGTACTGGCGCGATACTGAAGATGAATCTAAGTTTGGCCTCTTCCAGCGATCAACCCCTTGCCGCGGACATGAGAGTTTCGAAACTTTACCAGCCAAACAGATTTAGTCTCATTCTCTGGTGTTCTTTTAAGAGGAAGCTTTAGCTTGAGTGCTCCTATCCAAATACATGTAAAAGGAGAATTCGTTTTTCTCGGCAACCACTGCACCAAATTTGACGAGGTTTGTTGCATTTAAAAGACAAACTTAAAATCTAGTGACTGTTAGTTTCGAATTTTTGAGTTAGGTCGTCAATTTTTTATCAAGAATTGGCAAAAATCAAAAAGTTTCAAGAAACGAAACTATCAAGTTTTCAATTCTGTAACTCAACCACTAAAAATGATAATACAATTCTGTTAATTGCATCTAATAGTACATCTAAAGCGGACAAAATTGATATGTTACACATGAATATAAAAAAATTTAATCATAGGGAAATACAACTTTTGCAATACCGTTGTAACCAACGTAACAAATTCACGTAAGATGTAAAATGACACATTGAATTTGTCCGCTTTGAATGATCTAATGCATGCCGTTTACAGAACAGCGATATCAGTTCTTGATGCAGAGCTATGAATTTGTAAACTTCGTGCTTCTATTTTTTTCAAATGGTCAATTATTTGAAAATCGTTTTAAGAAAATTCAAGCCCTAAATCGAAATTCCGCTTCCAACAGTCACTAAAATTTAACTTTCTCTTTCAAATGCAACAAATTTCATCAAGATCGGTCCAGGGGTTATTTCATAAAAACATTTTTGCGTTTTACATGTATTTGAATAGGCCGCGTCGGAGTTGGGCCCGAGCTAAAGCTTCCTCTTAAGCCTCGTTCTGACAGACGAAGCCGACAAAAGAGAGCTTCGCGAAGACAGCATTAAAGTCAAAACCGACGCAGGCTACTTCGCTGTCCAAAGATGGCCTCTGAGCAGAATGCTTAGAAGCTCGGCGGGAACGTTGTCTGCGCACAAGAAAGTTGGCACGCTTTCTTGTGTGCTTAATGCAGGCTATGTTGTTTCTTTAACTGAAGTTCGCACACGTAAAGCGGTCAAATACAGCGACAAAATTTGTATTGTTTCTTTACTCTTTCTTGTCGGAAGGCGGCGTCAAGTCAGAGGCGCCTTCCAAATGCGTTCTGTCACTTTGGCTCGAGCTGTCTTTTCGGCCATGGCGGAATTCTTAGCAATCAAAGTAGAGTGCATTGAATGATGGCCAGAATCGCACGAAACAAGCTCCGTGCATAAGCAAGTCGCTCGTTAAATGGTACGCAATGAATTTATGGTCGCTTGTAGTTTCGATCATCTCTTGCAGTGTGTTATTATGGTTACCGCTATGCGCGTTTTTTCGAGTGTCTCATAACTTTCTCTATGATTGTGTTTTCGAGCCGCCTTATGACTGCCATAAAAAAAAGGAACAATCTTCGCTGTAAGAGAGAAATGAAAATACATGAATCAATAAATTGTGTGCCGCATGAGGCCGGCCCAGTAAACGAATTATCCAGTTTCGGGTTTCACCAAACGCGCAACGAAGCTGGGACGATTCTTTCAACTTTATTTTACACACACACACACACACGCACACACACACACACACACATATATATATAACTTCTCACACTACTGTTTCAGGATGACAACACGCGCGAACGCCACTCGCCTCGTGAATCACTGGGTAAACAAGCTTGGCTCATCGGATGCAAACAAATAAGGAAGTATAGGCGGATAAGTAACAAAAAGAGGAATAATAACATTTGAAAGAAAGAAAGAAAGAAAGAAAGAAAGAAAGAAAGAAAGAAAGAAAGAAAGAAAGAAAGAAAGAAAGAAAGAAAGAAAGAAAGAAAGAAAGGCTTCGATCGATAGGATTTTTCCGACGCCACGGGGCAAAAGCAGACAAGCGCTGGCAACTCTTTGAGATTGCTTCGTCAAATCAAAGGACGGCTTCACATTTCGCTCTCTCGCCGAAAGCAAGATAGCAGAGACGGAGCAGAGACGGCAGAAATGCGGGTGGAATCGCGATGAAATTACATCCAGCATCGGGCAGCGCGTGGATGTGCCTTGGCCCATCGAAAAACGGTGCGGCGTCGCGCGTAATGCGAGTATATATGCGCAGGGCTTCGTACATTGTGCCCTATATATTTAGTAGTATATATAGCAAACATGCTGTTACCGTCAATTGCTACATTTCAGTTAAGTATGTACAGTGTACCTTACAATTTCAAGTGTTCATGATGTGCATACGTCTACGGTGTTTTTTTTTTTTTTTTTTTTTTTTGCACACGGTGACGTGCAACATTTTTTTTTTATGGTTGTTTTCTTCCCTGGCTTGCTGCCGCACGATTTTAAGGGTTGAGTGGTTCTCATGCCGTTCTTAATTAATCGGCGCTTTACTCACCTTCTCCCATTTGGTGAACGAGCAACAATAACAAAAAAAAGTGCGAGAGGAAGGGAACTGTTCCCGGTTGCGTAGCAAGAGTTCATAAGCAATCATGACAGGATGTTTTTGCGACTACGGTGCCTTCGGAAGAACGTGCTTTGAAAGGCTTCGAAGGCGGCATCTATAGCGGAGCAGTACGTCGCTTTCGGTGAAGCGGCACACGCGAGACGAGACGCACAGGCTGCTAATATACGCGGGGCTTTGCGCCCGGATATGTAGATGCTCAGAAGCGTGAATGTAGATGCTCACGTTCTGCAGACGTACACACGTCCTCTGGCGGGTTCGCGCAGTTCCTTAACGGTTTTTTTTTTTTACACTAGGCGTCACGACACGCACGTGACATAGCAATAGCTTACAAAATTAGCAATACTATCACGTCACGCTATTCGCAGCGACTCCGCAACGAAAACATAGGCGAGGAGAATCTGGTATAGGATTCTTGTATTGGGCTATTTACCATGTCTTACTCTTATAGCTAGGGGTGTGCAAACAGTAATTTTTAAAACCAAATCAAATATGAATCGAATAGTTCTAGGAACAAAACGAATATCGAATAATTTTCTCATATTCCTCGAACAACGAAAAAAACAAGAGGGAGAACGTTTTCCCCATTAATATAAAATTATCTTGACACCCCATTAACAACGTTAGCAAACTTCTTCCAGAGTGGTTTACTAAAAGCACAAATGCATGTTGGGATCAAACAGGCAATTTGTTGACATCATGAATAATTGCTTATTAAACGTAAAAATCGAGAATCAAGAACAAATAAGCACTCTGTCCGCGTATTCAGGACTACTGATTGGATGCGGATGATCACGGTTAAGACGGAAAGCCTTGTTCCCTGAAGGTCGCATAGCATGCCTATAGGTTACTTCTCGTATTTTATGTCTATATAGTACTGCCGCCAGGGTTACATTCATCGCACTAGTGGTCCACTTCTGTGTTTGATCGCCCATAAGTTACATATTCAAATATTCAATCACTACTTAAAAATTATTCGTACTCAGGAATACCGACTGTTCGATTCGAAGACCGAATCTAGTTCGACAACGTTGGATTCGTTATTCGAAAGATTCCAGTATTCGCCCACCCTTTACTTGTGACGTCCATGCGCGAGTTTCGAGCGTCTTCTGCTTCTTTTCTGATCAGTGGGTTGGTTGAAGGCGGTGTATCCCGCCAATTTGGCCGGTCTCCTGTAGGAACAAAACGTCCGGTGGAACGTCGGAGTGTCGAATGAATTGCTGCAAGGTGGCCCCGCTTCGAGCATAGGCAGTTACGTTGCCAAACATGAATCGAATACCGGCTGCCCACGCTCAATGAGAATCTTCATCTGCATCTTTGCTTGGCTCACAAGGCCAATTAGGTGGATTCCATCATCCGACTCGCCTACAAGACGGCGCTTGGCATCCCTCGCAATGCCAGCACCTAGCAAATCCTCCACCTGGGCGTTCGTAACGCGGTAGACGAGCTAAGTGGAGCCCAGCGCACTAACACCGCTGAGCGCATTACGACGGCAGGCGGACGCGTTCTTGCCAAACTGGGCGTACAGCCTGGCCCCGCACACACGAGAAACGCGTACCTTCCACCTCTGGCCAGGGCCAAGACCCTCGCCAAACCGTTCCCTAAGAATATGCTTGCAGGGTTCCACGATGCCAGGCGTAGGGCTCGCGCCTACGCCTGGTCCGGCGTAGGCGCGAGCCCTACGCCGCGACGAACGATGCACCTTATATTGCTCGAGGTTTCGTCAACCGAGCGCCGGGCCCCTCCGACCCCGATATGTCCAGCGAGGGCCTCACCACATACCACGGCACCACGACATATCGCACGAGTAGGCGGCTCTACTCCCCGCCTCACCCTCGTCTCACCCGCGAGCAGGTTACTGCCTGGCGTCAACTACAAGCAGGCTCTTCCTCTTATCCCTACGCGCTCTTCCGTGTGTATCCGGGCGACTATATGAGCCGCACTGACCCTCGTGTAATGTACCCACCACTTTCGCCCACGTGCTACGGAGATGTAGGGTGTTCCCTCCTCCGTCTCAGCTCTTACCATCTCCCTAACCGGAAGCGTGCGACCGCCTCCTGCGATCAACCGAGAGGCGCATCCAGGCCGCGACAATCCTGCAAGCCCAGGACGTCGCGGGCCGGTTCCACCGGCCTTCCACTTCATGGGTGACATGGCCAGTTCTTCCTTTGAAGAATAAAGTTGCTCTCTCTCTCTCTCTCTCGGCTTCTTTTCTGCAAAGCAAACGACACGGCAAAGTGCACTTCGTCGCCATACCTGCTGTTCCAATTGGGTGGCGATGGCTTCAGCTTGCAAGCCACTGCACGGTTTTTCCCAGACATTGCCACGCCATTTCCACGGGAGAACGCACCGGGAAACGTATACGCGAAAGAAAACTTTGTTACCACGGGCGGATGGAAAAAGATGATGGCTTGGCGAGTGGAAGAGCGCAGGTTTAATGCGATCCGCAGGGGCACTCCCTCTCAAAGCGACCGGCCTGCTTTGATGGCGCGGATCCTTTCGTGCAGCTCTCTGGTTACGGGACGCAACGAACCGAGCAAAATTTGGAAGCACGGAGAAGAAAGAAAAAATAAGTTTCAGACGGATGGAAATAAGATAGAGATGGGAGGACATGGATTTCGACTCATCCCTTCGGAAACACGACAGCGGCGAAAATCAGAGTGCCAGCAACGCTTTGCGGACCAACATCGAGTCTGTAGAGATCGCAGCAAAGTAAAAACGGCTAAAAAAACGTTTTAGCAAGCTCACGAAAATGGAAAGCAAATGAGGAAAAAGCTAGACCGAACACGACCAAACGACCAATTTTAAAAATATATAAGCGTAGTAAACGAAAGAGAAATAGTTGTCAGAGCAATCCGAATACACACCGTTCAAAAGTCCATTAAGTGGACGCTGCAGGGCCCTGAGAAGCAGTCTTGTCCGTTCAAACTGTTATCTGTATACGTCGCACTCGCCTAACTATGTGCCGCCATTTTACAGCTAAGTGATGTCTGGCCCAGCGGAGATCTCTGTTTGTGCTACACATACGAATATGATAAAAATAAAAGAAAGACAAACAAACAATTATAAGCAAAATGAGAACAAGGTGATAGCAGGAGTCAACGTTTCGCAAGTGGGCTTGTCTTTTTACAGGCGACATATGCTCTCCTCGGCACAGTATACATAGGTGCTGTTGTTGTAAAGGGGAAAGAGGGTAAGGCGCGTGAGCGAGGTAACGACAGAGGGTGCGTTAGCGCGGCGACGGTGTAGAATCGAAAAAAGAGATTGTGCGCTACTGGACGTCGGTGGAGGAATGTGGGGTAGCGCCGTGTGTCAGCCGGATGACGTGTCATTGTAGGTTCCTCTTTTCGTGCAAGGGACCTGGACGACGATGACGCGGGGGGGTAAAGATATCTATTCCATTGGAAGTCTCTGCACGGTATTTCCCAGACATGGCCGCGCGATTTTCACGGGAGAACGCATCGGAAAGCGTATACGCGAAAGAAAACTTACCACGGACGGATGGAAAAGGAAGCGCGCGGAGATGATGGCTTGGCGAGTGGAAGAGCGCGGGTTTAATGCGATCCGCAGGTGCACTCCCTCTGAAAGCCGGCCTGCTTTGAAGGCGCGGTTGCTTTCGTGCAGCTCTCTGGTTACGGGATGCATCGAACAGAGCCAAATTTTGAAGCATGAAGAGAGGAAAAATAAGCTTGAGACAGGTGGAAATAAGAGGTGGGAGGACATGGATTTCGACTCATCCCTTCGGAGACACGAAGATTTAGATAGATAAGATTAGATAGATAAGATAAGATAAGATCAGACAGACAGACAGACAGACAGACAGACAGACAGACAGACAGACAGACAGACAGACAGACAGACAGACAGACAGACAGAGACAGACAGACAGACAGAGACAGACAGACAGACAGAGACAGACAGACAGACAGACAGACAGACAGACAGACAGACAGACAGACAGACAGACAGACAGACAGACAGAGACAGACAGACAGACAGACAGACAGACAGACAGACAGACAGACAGACAGACAGACAGCCAGACAGCCAGACAGCCAGACAGACAGACAGACAGACAGAGACGGACAGACGGACAGACAGACAGACAGAGACGGACGGACGGACGGATCTTTGTGATTTCGGCCCACGTGGCTGACGACAGAAAATTGGAGAGCTCGCGCAGAAATGCACACTTCCCTGTTTCGGTTTATACAACCAAGTGCAATATTAACACTTATCTTGTGCGCATCACTTGCATTCCCATAACCTATACGGACTCCGCGTATTTCTTTAACTGTCTTTTACTTCCAAAAACAAGTCAATCAAAATTTAATGCATCCATAAAAATGGCGAAGTGCGTATCCATTGGGAGCGATTTCCAACAATTATGACACAGATAAGCAGCCATGAAGCGTAAGGTGATCTCTAGCCCCGTAAACGCGGAGATTTCTCGAAATCAAGACGAGCTATATGCAACCACATTCTTAATCATTAAGAAGTTCTCAAATTCGGGTCCAAACGAAAAAAAAGGAAGGAAGAAAGAAAAAGGAAACACTGAAGCATCCACGTACGTAAAATTGGGAATATACACGTGGCCACAATCTCATGCTCATGGACACGTTCCCGAGAATATACCAACTACATAAAAATAAATAATAATCCAGAGTTTGAGTTTGGTGCCCAGTGTCTGTGTGCGCTTGAGTGTGTCTTCTGTTTCGTAAATTTGGCGCACAAGCTTAAGACTGATTAACCAACTCGTCTTCAGTCAAATTTTCCTTTATAAGGAAGTCTCAATTACAAATATCACTTAAGAGGAAGCTTTAGCTCAGGCCCAACTTCGACGCGGCCTATTCAAATACATGTAAAAACGCAAAAACGTTTTTCTGAGATAACCCCTGGACCGACTTTAATGAAATTTGTTTCATTTGAGAGAGAAAGTTAAATTCTAGTGACTGTTGGAAGCGGAATTTTGATTTAGGGCTTGAATTTTGTTAAAAAGATTTTCAGAAATTCAGAAGTTTGAAAAAAATAGAAGCACGAAGTTTACAAACTAATAGCTCTTCATCAAAAACAGATTTCGCGATTCTGTAAACGGCATCCATTAGACCATTCAAAGCGGACAAATTTGATATGTCATTTTACATCTTACGTAAATTTGTTACATTATTTACAAGGGTTCTGCAAAAGTTGTAATAACACATTGACACATTTTTTGAGGTTCATGTGTAACATACCAATTTTGTCCGCTTTAGACGTGCTATCAGGTACAATTCACAGAATTGCGATATCATATTTTCTTGCTGGGTTACGGAGTTGTAAACTTGATAGTCTTGTTTTCTGAAAACTTGCGATTTTTGCCAATTTTTTTAAAAACATGTACAACCTAAATCGAAAATTCGAAACCAACAGTCACTAGATCTTAAGTTTTTCTTTTAAATGCAACAAACCTCGTCAAATTTGGTGCAGTGGTTGCCGAAAAAAAAACGAATTCTCCTTTTACGTGTATTAAGATAGGAGCACCCGAGCTAAAGCTTCCTCTTGAAGCTTTAGCTCGGGCCCAACTCAGACGCGGCCTATTCAAATACATGTAAAACGCAAGAACGTTTTTATGAGATAACCCCTGGACCGATTTTGATGAAATTTGTTGCATTTGAAAGAGAACGTTAAATTCTAGTGACTGTTGGAAGCGGAATTTCGATTTAGGGCTTGAATTTTCTTAAAACGATTTTCAAATATTTGACCGTCTGAAAAAAACAGAAGCACGAAGTTTACAAATTCATAGCTCTGCATCAAGAACTGATATCGCGGTTCTGTAAATGACAACCATTAGATCATTCAAAGTGGACAAATTCAATATGTCATTTTACATCTTACGTGAATTTGTTACGTTGGTTACAACGGTTTTGCAAAAGTTGTATTTCCCTATGATTAAACTTTTTTTTATATTCATGTGTAACATATCAATTTTGTCCGCTTTAGATGTACTATTAGCTGCAATTCACAGAATTGTATTATCATGTTTAGTGGTTGAGTTACAGAATTGTAAACTCGATAGTTTCGTTTAGAAAATTTTCGATCTTTACCAATTTTTAATAAAAAATTGACAACCTAACTCAGAAATTCGAAACCAACTGTCACTAGATTTTAAGTTTGTCTTTTAAATGCAACAAACATCGTCAAATTTGGTGCAGTGGTTGCCGAGAAAAACGAATTCTCCTTTTACATGTATTTAGATAGGAGCACTCGAGCTAAAGCTTCATCTAACGTCCGGCGAGTGGGCATATAGCGCGAACCAAAACCATGGCTCTTGACAGCGCAGCGCAGAACGCAAAGCCCGACGCACTACACTACGGATGCGCTATTCTTCTCGCGTACAATTGCCCTAAAAATATTTCGGAAAGCTAAATTCTCGCCTATACAGTAATTGAGGGGTGCACAGGTTATGCGTACGTCCCGCACGCAGGCTTGGCCAATTTACGCCACAGCAGTGGCGGACTCAAAGGAGGGTTCCTGGGGATCGAAGAAGAGAACGACACACGCGCTATCGCGTGTCCTTTGGTTCCTCGGTTTGTGGAAGCAGAAACAACGAGAAATGGGTGAGCGCGCCATGAGTATAGCACTGCCACAGAAATAATCGCAGTACTTGAATGAAAGCTTAGCACACCTTCAGTGACAATTTTCTCTTCTTCTTTTACTTGTTTTTATTTGTAGAGATTCGTTTGTGAGTCATCGAAGGTTCCTATTCTGGATGCTGATCAATAGGGACATTTTCACCCTCACTCGTACAGAATGTTCGCGCCTGCGCATATATTTGTAGAAAGCGTAGTAAAATCAGTTAATCTCCCGCGCTCGTCCCGTCTATTTCGTTTCTTAGCGCACGTGTCTTCAATTTTGCGCTGCGAATATGAACGCACGCTCTAGCAACCGACAAGCCCGCTTTACAGCCGTTACAGCGTCTTTTCATTAGCGTTATTGTATGCAATAAGCAGTATATACATGGTGAAGATGAGAGCCGTTCAGCGAGGCTTGGCATTTATAGTTCGCGTGCACCACGCGCCCATCTCTTTCCTCGGGCGACACCGCTGCATCGAGTACTGCGCCATCGCGTCCCCTTGCCCTCTCTCTCTCTCTCTCTCTCTCTCTCTCTCTCGTGCAGGCTCTGAGGAGGAGTGACGTCGCAAGCGGCCAGCTGCGCGGCCAGTGGCGTTCACCGACTCCGAGCTAGGACTCCCTTCCGCGGTGGCCCGCGAGTGGACGACAAAGGGCGCCGCTTTTGTTCTGTGCAGTGCTCCTCGGAGCTGCGTAGCGGTGACAGCTGCTCGCAAGTCGTCTCTGCACCTGTTGCGTCGCTGCGCGTGGAACAATGAGAAAGTGGGGCGAGGGGACAAGCGGTGGACTCCGAAACGAAGGGCCCGGATGGCTGCAGCGAAGCGAGCAGCAACGCGACGCAACGTATACCGCGGAGTTTGTGTGATACGAGAGCCAGTGACAACATCGCAAACGATCTATATATATATACAGGGTGTTTCAGCGAACACTTTATAAAATCTTTAAAGGTTGCCTGTGGCAGATATTACGATTCTAGTTCATGAGCTTGTCTACTCGAACCGGCGGACAATACTTGCACAAGAAATTGAGATGCGAAATTGGCTAATTAATAAATTTCACTAATTAAATTTTAGCTAATTACATTATGGCCCATATTGCAATTTACTAATTATAGCCGTGGAGTTCGCAAGGCGGATCCACTTGGAACGAATTATCAAGATGAGACCAGTTTCGAGACATAAATTACCGAACTTTGAAGAAATGCATTGGCGTTCCAGTTATTCCCTCAACAAAACGTCATTTTATGCACTGAAGCACACAAGTAACTGGAACGCCTGTGCAATTTCTCCACAAAGTTCGGGAATTTATATATCGAAACCGGTGTCGTCTTGAGAATTCTTTCCAGGTGGATCCGCCTTTCGAAGTGCACTGCTAGAATTTGTAATTGCAATATGTGTCATAAGATAATTAGATGAAAAGTTAATTAGTGAATTATTGTTAATTAGTCAATTTTGCACTTCGATATTTTGTGCAAGTAGTGTCCGCCGCTTCGAGTAGACGAGCTCATAAACTAGAATTGAGCTATCTGCCACAGGCAACATTTAAAGATTTTTGAGTGTTCGCTGAAACACCCTGTATGTGTCATATCAAGAGAAGCCAACAAGGACGCCAAGGACAACATAGGCGAAATTACTTGTACTTACTCATTGCATTAAAGAAATGATAAATGTGAGTGGCGGCGCTGGCTAACACTCCCAAGGTTAGTTGTAGCTGTAAAACACAAATACCCAAGAAAGTGGATTGGGAAACGGCGCCGCGGTAGCTCAATTGGTTAGAGCATCGCATGCGTAATGCGAAGACGTGGGATCGTTCCCCACCCGCGGCAAGTTGCTTTTCATCCACTTTCATTGTAATTAATTTATCATTTCTTTAATTTAATTATTAAGTACGAGCAATTTCCCATATGTTGTCCTTGACGTCCTTGTTTGTTGACTTCTCGTGATTTGATTAATAAAAATCGGGCACCTCGGTAAGCCCCCTTTCTTCTCGTTCATATATATAAGCGAAGGTAAGACATGAAGGTTAACCAGAGGATATGTTCGGGTGGCTACTCCCTACCGGGGAATGGCGTGCGAAAGATGATAAAAAAGAAAGGAGAAAAGAAAACATTACAGAACTGTTCCTCTGAGAAAGGCTACGAGCTGTTCTGCGCGGTTCCTCCTGTATTTGTGAACTTCTGACGCTATACAGACGAATGGTGCACTGCAAGAAGAGGAGCCTTACATGCGAGAAATGGATGACTACACGGACCTCACAGTACAGCCGCCTGGATATACGTTAGCCTAGCTGGGCTACATAGTCGGCCGTTCATAGCGTGCGATAAAGACTATAGTCTAAAGAGCACGCACTTACGTACGTCCAGGTTACGTAAGAGTTGAGACCGCTAAGTTATCGTCAAATGCCGTTAGTCACCAGTAACCATGTAACAAATGCGCAAAGCAACGCCATGACAAACGCCATGACAGACAACATAGCCTTATGGCAGGACGGCGACAGCGCAATGACCCCGACCGGACGCAATCACCTTCGCAAGCGAAATGTGCATTGTCAACGGAGGAAACTTCAAATGTTCATTACGATCGTGTGTGAGCGTGAGGGACTAAAGACATTCCGGGATGTGTACCGGCCTAAGGAGGTGCCGCCGTTTGAAGACTGGGTCCGACCACGGGACAACGTCAAAGAGACGCTATAGCTGAACTCGCTATGGAGCTTCGCGTGCGAAGTTTCCATATTGATCCGTACTTTGCTCCCTTGCCTTTAATCACTTCTCCTCACAGGCCTAGAGGCGCCATTTAAATAAATTACTCTCTCTCTCTCTCTCTCTCTCTCTGCACGCACTCACGGTAACACTAGTTAGACCCAATTTAGCGCTACCTACTTACTCGAAGTCCCACTAGGCCATTTTATACGAAGCTTCGGATCTACACCGACCAGGGCATATACGGCCCAACCCGCCGCGGTTGCTCAGTGGCTATGGTGTTAGGCTGCTGAGCACGAGGTCGCGGGATCGAATCCCGGCCACGGCGGCCGCATTTCGATGGGGGCGAAATGCGAAAACACCCGTGTACTTAGATTTAGGTGCACGTTAAAGAACCCCAGGTGGTCAAAATTTCCGGAGTCCTCCACTACGGCGTGCCTCATAATCAGAAAGTGGTTTTGGCACGTAAAACCCCATAATTTAATTTTTTTTATATACGGCCTGGTTGGTGTGCATGGGCATGCCCATATATGGGCATGGCCGTCTTTCTTGAAGAGAAGCTTTCTTTGCCTTTTCCCCTCACTTTTCCGTTGCTGGCTGCTGCTGTCTTGCCAATTATACCACAGCATGGGCCACCGGGTATTTGCCACTGGATATCCTTCCTGAATAGACAACTTGGGTCACTCCTAAGCACACCGACAAACTATGCGGTCCCGCCACCCACCGGCAGCATGCTTGAGGCCCGCTACTTCGCTGATCCATTCCAGCCGGTATGTGAACAACCATGGACCCAGAATGCGAATGTGGCGCTGGGTGACAGAGTAATAGATAGAACAAAAGGCAAGGAGTGAAGTAGGCAACAAGAGCAGCCGCCGAGGGTCGAGAAGGAAGGGAGAGTAAACCGGACGAGAGCGCGTGCACCGAGTGAGGCGAGGCGTTGAGCTGCAGAGCAGTTTGAATATACTAGTTTGAATAGACTCATTAGTACTAAACTCATTACAACCATTATTTTATAACGGTTTCTCTTACGCATATTTCGAAATGGGCCCTGTACTAGCCATTGTCTATGGGACCATACAGATTGTGCGTATCTTGTACAACGAAATGTACGTGTGTGTAAGAAAGAAAGAAAGAAAGAAAGAAAGAAAGAAAGAAAGAAGCTGCCGAGTGTGCAGCAAAAGCAGCTGTGCAAATAAAAAATCAAACTAGTGCGTGCATTGGGCGAAAGGCGTTGAGCTGCAATGAAATGATGAGAGGAGAAGTGAAGTGAGGACATTTCAGTAAACCTCGACAAAAGCATCGCTTATCACCGATTACCACATATGCGTGGTATCTGCCGATCTTTTTTTCTTTTTCTTTTTATAGGCTACACACAAAAGTCAGTAAAGTGGAAAGTTGGGCTAGTTGGTGAGTGATCATCATACCTTGCTGGTGAAGCAGCGCACTGACACGCGAGTGTCACAGCGAGTGACGACACACCGAGTGTCGTCTTTTCCTGTTTGTCATCACTGTGTCCGTGTCAGTGCGCTGCTTCACCAGCAAGGTATGATGAACACAAAAGTCAAAACTCTGCACATTTAGAGAGCAAGTACTATAGTCACGGTTAAACGTTAACTGCATCCGATTGGCCTATAATAAATGGATATGCTTCGGCAGACGGGTATGTTTTAAATATCGCTTGGAACTTCTCTAAACGAATCTGTGTACAGTGACCCAGCTTCTTGCTGTCAAATGCCACATAACCATATACCCAATATGACTGCCCGCTTTCTACGAGTTCTCACCAAGGACGTACATCGCTTGGCAATGTGGTCTGTCTTTTGAACGCGAAGAACAAATATTCTGCAAATATCTTCCGCGGGGTGTTGGCGGAGGCGAGGCATGGAGGCAAGTTTATCAGAAGGGCGAATCGCCAAAACGAAGAGTGTCTGCATGGCTTCGCTGACAACACCTTGTTCCAGTGAAGATTGCTTCTCGAAGACACCCATCTCAGTACGATCCGACTCAACATACCGATATGCAAAGACAATGGACGAGTTCATTGGAATCGAAGATCAGGGGAAAAAGAAACGATGGCTTCGAATATTTATTTGAACACAGAATGTTCTTTTTTTCCCCTTTCTAAGTAATATAATACAAAGATTAGATGGCAGCTACAATGGAAACAAACATTCTGTTAATATTCAGTGCACGCTACGTCCTTGCGAATTTACGAGTGCAAGCAACCTGAAGATAGAGCGGCGATAACACAAAACCGATAAGATGATCAACGTTTCGCGCCATCACCTTCTCGTCGAAAATGACGGCCGGCAATGAAACAACGGAAAATGTGGGCGGCGAATGGATTCTTGGAAAGAGTTTGGTTCCTATGTGCTAACGGTGTGGCTTGAACGTATTTTCGATATCGGAGAAGGCGGTATAATGCAATACCGCAGAAGACTTGTTATCGATCATTTCAATCATACTAGCGATGGCTTACACCGAATAAGCAAGACTCCTAAAGATCAAGTGGTGGCAGAGTTGACATTCTAGTTTATATTAAGCGGCAGAAAAAAATGAAACTGGACAGGCCACGTAACGCGTAGGGAAGATAACCGGTGGTCTATTAGAGTTACAGAATGGGTACCAAGGAAAGGGATGCGCAGCCGAGGACGGCAGAGAACTGGGCGGTATGATAAAGAAGAAGAAGGAAACTTTATTTATATTGGAAAGGACTTCGTTGCCCTTAAAACGGGGTAACACCGTGTGGCCGGGCCCCCATTACAAGGCACAACTGGCCCTCGCCATCCTTTCTGCCCTCCCGACCAGCCTGAGAGCTATAGGGTGGTCCTTCTAGCCACCCTACCTGAGCTGGTCCCCGAGGGCAGAGCTGGTTAGCAATGCCCCCCACCTCACTCTCGTGTTATCCTCTTCTTGCTCTCCGGTGTGAGCCGTGCATTCCCATCTGATGTGGTGTCGGTGTGCTTCCACACCACGGGCACACGTCTTTGTATACTGTAGTGTACGTATATGTGCAATTTATGGAGGTTTGTATATGTGTCCGTTTGGACCCTGCGTAACGTCGCAGAGTCCACGGCTAGAAAGGTTCCCTTGCGGTGCCGGGTAGAGTCTTCTCAATTCCCTGTAGTATTTCAAAACTGCTTTATCACTTGGATCGATGGGTGTCGGGTCCTCCACGGTGTTGTCATGGGCAGCTCGGCAATTAGTGAAACCTCGAGCCGACTCATCTGCATGAAGGTTCCCATTTACACCCTCGCGTCCCGGGGCCCATGTCATTGTTTGGGTATACATGACGTTGAGTTCTCTGTTGATTTCGGTATAAGTATCCGGTGTGCTTTCGCGCCGATTTGTCCCTCTGATAGTTCCTACATGCGGCCTGAGAATCTGATTATTGTCAGTGAAGCGTTGCGCTGTATGCCTTCTCTTATAGCTAAGGCGATGGCTATCTCTTCGGCTTATATAATGGTTGCTTGAGAAACCGATGCACAGGCCGTGATTTTGCCTTTACGGTTTACGACAACTGCCACCATATTTGCGTTATCCCGATGTGGTGAAGCATCCGTGAATCTTGCAGCGTCCAAGTACTTTGTTGTTTTGCCTATGTATTCTGCTCTAGCCTTTCTCCTTCCTGCGTGAAATGTCGGATCCATGTTTTGTGGCATTGGTGATACCCCATACAAATCTCTGATCTGGCAGGGTAGCCCCTTGGTCTTTTGGTGTACTTGTATGCATTTTCCAACGCCGACTGTTTGAAGAACTCTTGCGGCTGTTGTTTGCGCCAATCGACTCCTCTGCGCTATGAGTTGGGCATCAGCCAGCTCATGAAATGTATTGCGAAGGCCGAGGGCTACAAGTTTCTCAGTTGAAGTGTTGCGTGGCAGCCTCAGGGCTGTCTTATATGCCATCCTTATAATTTGATCAGCTTTTTCTTCTACCTCTCTATTCATGGCACGGTAAGATAGGGAGTACATTAGTCTGCTAATGACCCGGCGCTTGTCACCAATCTGAGGGTGTCTTGTTCCCCCATCCCTGTCCGATTATGAGCCACACGGGCTATCATCCGGTTAATCTGTTGCGTTGTTTTTCTGATGGTGTTTAAAGTGTGGAAACATCTGACATTCGATTGCATCCGCATCCCCAACACTCTTACTATTGACCTCTCAGGAATAATTTTCCCTTCCAGCGTGATCTCGAGTTTGAGTCTCGCGCCAGTTCTTTTTTTTTTTTTTTTGCATGATGAAATTAGGCGATTTGGAGACATATGATGGTGTCAGCTGGCCCAAATAGGGGTGATTGAGATCTCCGGGAGAGGCCTTCGTCCTGCTGTGGACATAAAATAGACTGATGATGATATTATGATGATGATCACGATGATCAGGATGAGCCTCCGTAAATCGATAAAGCAAATCTGTGAGCAGCCTAAAAAGCAAGGCACACCCTACGGACGAGTCAAGAAATTAGCTGCTCTACGAGCCCGTTCAGTAAACGGCTCGTTTGAACAGCGCCTTCAGAAGCAGGGTCGTTCGGAAAAGAGATTGCAAGACTTCAAATTTCCGGCTCCGCCGACTTACACTAGATCTATACGATGTGGTTAAACATCGACTTGTGTAAGTCGTATTCCATAAGCTTTCCGATAACCACATAGTTCTCCCGTACTGCCAGGCCATGTTGGAACCTTCGAATCTTAACACAAAATGCTCTTCGATTTGTACTCGATCTCTCGAGTATCCGTGCCGCTGCCCTGCTGCTACAAGCAGCCGTTGGCCACACGGTGTAGCTGCTGCAGCAGTACCGTGCCTCGCGCGAGTGGACGGGTCGAAAAAGTGCACGACCCCTGCGCTCACGTGGTGCACCCGATCCTGACGCGTAGTTTCGTGTGCAGGTAGGCAAGGGCGGTAATGATATAGTACCACGCTGATTACTTATTACAGCGGAGCTGTCCTATAGGCTAGTCTCCAGCGTTTCGCGATGTGCGTAGGCAAAAGAAAAAAAACGATGGCGGCGTCTATAGAGCTAAAATAGTTTCGCATAAGGCAACATCGTATCAGCGTATGTGTCCCAGCTACGTTTGGGGCCAGATGTGTCAAAACCGGTGATATGGATGACGGATGGTGGTTTGATGCGTTGCGATCCACGCAAACGACAGCGCGGCCGTTGCACCCTATACCTTATACCGACGACTGGCGAGAGCTTGCCGTGGAATGTGCCGACGCATGAGCCGTACAGACTGGAGGCGGGATCGTCACCACCGTACGCGTTCATCCCGGAACGTCAAAGAGGGACCTTGAAGACTTTGTGATCGACGCATTTGGGTCGATCCTCCCGGTGGACCCCAATCTCATGAATGGTCATTATGGATGGCTTCAACGCCGATGTGTCTCGTCCCGACGGAAAGCGGTTCTTGCCGTTTCTCTTGGGAAGGTTCGGCGTTCGATGTTACACCAAGACCAAAGTCTTAACGATGCTCCATCGGCCGTGCATAGACCACCTCCAGCGTCGTCGCAGAGCCCATGGCCGTCAATCATAGCGACCATAAAGGCATAATTACTGTGGTCGTGAGATCAAACTAAATACAAATAAACGTAACAACGTGCACATTTGTGCTATATTGTTTTGTTGTATTATTTTATTTATAGTTATATACAGTTCCCCTGGTCATCCACCTTCGCAGAGTGTAATGGCTCTGAATTTTCTCTCTCTTCTTTTTCAGAACTGCTAATGTCGACTTAGCGCAGAAGACGTCCGCGCGAGCGTGTGCGCAGATCGTGGACGGGCGTTGGGTGGACCGCTCTCGCGTTAACCACGATCACGGAGACACGCCGATTAGTGGTGCGCAGTTAACACAGAGCGATGGATTGGGCCAGTTGGTGTAGGTTCATTGTTAATACGCTATGCACACTAACGCGTGGACAAGACGAACACCGAGTGGGAACGAAGACGCGAACTGCCAAGAAGCGCAAATGCGCTTCTTTCTATCAGTTTGCTTCTTCGTTCCCATTTAGTGTTGTCCCATTAGGGCGCACTGTACATACCTACTTTGTCATCACTTTACCTCTCCTCCCCTCTTTCCCCAGCGTAGGGTAGCAAACGGGATCTTCCCCTCTGGTTAACCTCCCTGTCTTTCCCATTTCCTCTGTCTCTTTCTATAGCGCCGCAATAGTGAATGAAAGAGTGCGCAGGTTCATCCCACTTTCAAAGGAACTACCCATAATGCAAATTGAGAAAATGCATTTTGTGAAGCTGTGACTGATCCGCTGCCGAATTGCTTATCCATGCCAACCGAAGTGCTCTGCTGAGGAACACAGCTATTTCTTCCGACTACGGCCGTGGCGTTCAACCATGCCGTAGAAGCCGTTGTTGCTTAGTTCATGTGTCCCATGCAAAACTATGACTCAGGCTCTAGCTGTCCACGAGTTTCGTCTAACTGCTTTGAAAAGCGTAAAGCACATGCTGCAGTGACAAAGCATTTCCTCTAATACAAGTTAGCAAAAGCAGCAATGCCGTATGAAAAAAAGAAGACAAACTTCGTGCCAAGGTCAACTGAGCTTAAGGATGGAGAATATTCAGGAATAATATTTGGGATATTTTGCCAAACTCCTTCGAATACTACCCCATCCTGAGAGCACTTCATTTGAGAGCACGACCAGTGGTCGGTCACCTAATTCATTTCATTTTATTTGTTTTATTTTCTAGAACAAATACACGTTTACGGCAGGGATTCTTGGCCAAAACGATGTGTTTAGACAGCTTGACTGAAATGCGGTCTTTCCTTCGCTAAATTATACTTTAATTAGGGGCGTGCGAGGAGTTATTTATGAGACCGAATCGAATACGAATCGAACAGTGCTAGAAGAGAATCGAATGGAACATCGAATAGTTTTCGATTAGTTTTCGAATAATAAACAGCCGTTTTCATCAATGACATAAAACGATGTTCACATCCTAGTACTCACAACGTTGGCAAGTTTCGGCCATTGCATAGCACGTTATGAAAAGGTGTTCATTAACACCACACATAGAGCATCAAGAATAAATCAGCAGTCAGATCGCGTATACAAGACTATTTATTCGGAGAGTGCGAATTACCGCGGTTTAGCCGCTAAAGCTTGGCTCCTTGGGCGACGTAGTCTGCTCCATTTCTCTTGTTTTACATCTGCTATACGGCCGCAGACATGGACTTTTTCGCCAGTTTTATGTTTGACCGTGCACATTTGACGACTTGAAACATCCGAAATTTATTTGAAAAATAGTCGGAAACTACAGTGACTATTCGATTCGAAGACTGAATCGGATAGGCAATATTCGACTCGCTATTGGAGAGAGGCCCTGGAGAGAGAGAGAGAGAGAGCATTTAATGTGCCACAGATCTTTCCAATAGGTACCAGATCACGTGTGCGTCTTGGAGTTCAAAAGCTCTGACTTTCAACGGCGTCTGCAACAGCTGATTATTTGACATACGCAGGCTCTGAGGATGCCTGCCCTGAAAAACCCAGTGACGCCCTTTATGCTTTATACGCGTTCCAATGTCGTTCCTGCTGTGCATGTCATTATAGAGACACGCTGCTTCGCACTGTGCAAAAACGGAAAGAAACTCGGGCGCGGTCAACGACACCTCAAAAGAAACTGGGCAGCTGTGAATGACCGTGAATGCTGAAAAAAATTTATTGGCAGTTGCGATTTGATCAGAAAAAAAGAAAAAGAATGTAGTATACCGAACGCTTATGTGCTTCACGTACAATTATGGTACCATTGCCGTTAAAAAGTAGGGACAAGTAGCGATAACTCAAAGATTATAAGCTAGCCGAATTATATCTGTAAAACGTGACTGCACTTATGTGCTTCGTTTGCAATATCTTTTGTATTTTTGTCGATTTGATTTTATATCTTCGCTCGTCCTACGAAAGTGCGCACAGCATTTCAGTGTTCGAAAACATAGTGCCTAAACTCCGAACAAATCTAGCGACGCGGCATCAGGCAACTTGCGTATGGGTCGCATGGTGGTACAGTGAGAATCATGCTTGTCTAGAGTGGCCGAGTGGCC
This sequence comes from Dermacentor andersoni, assembly GCF_023375885.2. Taxonomy (NCBI): domain Eukaryota; kingdom Metazoa; phylum Arthropoda; class Arachnida; order Ixodida; family Ixodidae; genus Dermacentor; species Dermacentor andersoni. The sequence goes on along the minus strand of NC_092821.1, from coordinate 151,517,810 downwards.
GGCTACGCGAACATCCGCAGCTGCCAGCTACAGCGGTAGCTGCACATAGTGCTCGAGCTCTGTTCTGTGACGCATGAACCAACCAAGCGGCATGACAATGCGTGGTGCGATTGTGGCGTCGGCCTCTGGTTTGTTCCGCGAAAGGTCGCGACGAAATCGGCCGACTGAGCACTCTGCGGGCAAGTGTGATGCACACTGTACTGTACATCGCTTACGCGTATACAGCGCGACGCACGCGACATATATCGAGGTTCTGAGTTCGGATCCCCGTAGAGGCGCCTCCTAGGAATTTGTTCTCTATATTTTAAGGTAAAGCTATATTTGCCTACGTCCGCCGGGTTTGGCGTGTCCTCGTGCGTGTCGCGAAGCAAACTGCATGAGCCGATGCCGGAGACGATTTAAATTGCACAAATCACCAAGATGGGTGTAATCGCAAAGCGGCCGATCCAGGAGATACTAGTGTAATCAAGAGTGGTGACTCAGTGGGCCGATCACAACACGAGTGCACAATAACTGTCCTCGTAACAAATTTAATGTCATTTGTAATGCGGGTAGATTCCGTTAACACAGTCGCATTACAGATCCCTCAGGTGTAGCATGTGGACCCAGCTCTTTCTCCGGATGGAGCGTCGGTGTCTCGCCAAGTAGGAGTAGCGGGGGTTCTCAGACGCAGCTGAGGTGCGGAGAGGAAAAGTTCGTATAGTTAAGTCCGACCATAAGCTAGACGCTTACCGTTGTCTCGAGTGATAAGTGCGTTCGTCCATCGAATGTGAGGCTATGACGATCATTCACTTCGTTTAAAGAACGAAGTCAAATTTTCTTCTCGTGTACGTACTGTTTAACAGAAGCAATGTCAACGAATGGGTTACATCGGCATAGCATCTACGTAACTAAACATGACATCTACATGACATAACATAGCATGTGCACGTAACATCACGTACGTCTGACACATTTGATATCAACACGAGCACCTACATCAAAGAAGCTTGGCGTCCACCGATTCCCACAGCACGTATCCCTTTTTTTTTCTTGCTTCGTTCCCTTCATGAAGATAACAATGTAACATGAATGTCACCGTTCAAGAGGACTATGTCGACCTCTCATGCTTTCCCCAGTGTCGTTGACTGTTGACCTGTTTCGTGCATGCAGCTGTGCGCGGCTATCGCAAGAACGTTCCATACGGTCAGCCACGCTGCCCATTGACTCCCCACGACAGGATGGCGATTTATAAAACAGTGTCGATCGATAAGCGACGCGTGTCGACCCTTCACTGAACAGTGCATACGTCACAGCGGTCACCAAAGCGGCCAAACACGAGAGGACAGGCATGGCCGCGGCGCTAGGGTGAAACGTGCAGATGGTCAACTCACCTTGAACGCGACGTCGTAGAATTCCACGCTGCTGATGGACGAATGGCGAAGCATGGCACGGCGCAACGCGGGTCCGTTTCCGTTGGCGACGGGGCAGGAGGCGGGCATGGGCGCCGGGGCCGGGGCCGGCGACGCGCGACCGGAGCTTGGCGCTGTCGAAGTCCGCGACACGGGCGACGCAGGATTCGACATCGCGAACTTTGTCGCGCACGCCCCTCCACGACAAGTAATTACGCGTCGACTGGGCCGACAAACACCGCACCGTTCGCGCTACGAGCACAGTCACAGGAGAAAATTTCTCACAAAAAGCGGAGCGAGGCCAGCAAAAGTGTAGCAGACGCCATGATTTCCGCGCGTCGTCTGTGTCTGCGTGGGAGGAGCGCCGCTGCCGACCCTGCCACGAGCAGACGCTCAGTGAGCTAGGCAACCACGGCGACACGTTGGGGCAGTTAGCGTCATTAAACAAAAAGAGAAACCGTGATGCTCGCCGCCAGCTGAAGCAGCTGAAGAAGGAACGTTGGCCGCCACCACGCGACGCGACGCGATAGCGCGTAGCAGAAAGCTAGCGCGAGCGCGGCGGCGCATTGCGTGCCGTTAGTGAACCAAAGTTCCGAGTTCCTGGCGATAGGTGGCGCAACCAGTCAAGCGCACGGGGCCGCAACGTTTGCGCGCCAAAATTTGACATGCAGCTTCGTTCTTCATTCTATGATACAGCGACCAATGGTGATGCTCCCTCCTCCATGGCCGGGCCATAAGGTGAGAGAAAAATCTACGCAATAAGTTAAGTGCAACATCCGAAAAATTCGGATACGGCAAAAGATATGCGAATGTAATATTTAGCTCTTTGCCAATTCACAATTTTTGTCTGCTTATATTAGAAAGGAAAACGGTGCGACCTGCAGGCATTAGCGGGTCAGGTGTCACTGGTTCTCTCGATGCAACGTTTACTTCTCGTATCTGATCTCACAAATGACCATCAATGTACAAGATATCTTGCTGGGTGGCACGAGAAAGCCTGGAACGCGTGAAGTATAAATACTTGCAGACGATACGAAGGGTTACATGTGCACTCTACTGTTCACTGTTCATTTTTTCGGCCGGGTGCCATGCGTGAACAGTATAGGGATACTTCAGACAAGTAAAGACAGCAGCTTGAGGATCTCAGCAAATTCATTGCGTACGTGCGAGGAACATACGTGTAGCTTTGTTTTTGGGTATCTCATATCCCAGTCATACGGTGCTCTTCGCATCGAGCCCGATTGGCATCGAAATTACCGATCGCGATAGGCTCAGAGAAGGAGAACAACTTTATTTACACGTACCCCAGTTCGTGTCCACTAAATAAAGCGTGACCTTCAAATTTTAAGGTGTTCGAGCAGGGCCCTCATGATGTCTGGGGAGGAGTCTGCCAGCCACTCCTTCGGGATCGCAGGTCAGCGCGTGGTAGGCAGATGACTAAAGCGCATGGCTGAGTGGCCACCTGGAAAACCCCCGCAGAACGTGGGAGTTACCAGGGAAGCCACCCCACGCCACGCACATGGGAGACTCGTACTTACCTTGTTGATTGTAAGGGTCGATAGAGTGCCTTTGTGCACGCCTCACTTGGACTGCCCAGCGTCGCGTTATGGGTTGGGATGGATTGTGATACACTCGGCGGTTGGTACCCATCTCGTCTAATATTGCGCGCCGGTCGGGACGTGCCAGAGCAAGTAATCCGGTACGGTTCAGTGATTCCGGCCACCATAGGCGAAGGCCCAGCAGACGCGGGTCGTGGCCTGTGCCGTTTCAGTACTTCCGATCTTCGAGTGATTAGGTATCCACTGAATCCGCGCATGTATGGGAGGATGGACATCAAAGCGGTTAGTTAGTGTGCTTTAATGCCTATTGGCTCATTTGTGCAAGGTGCGGGATAGAGCCAATCGCGTTCGAGGAATTTGATCCCAATCAGACTCGGTCCCGATCGAAAGTGCACCGTGTGACACCCGTATAAGAAAGCGTGCGAAAACACTACTTGCACCAAGAGGCAAAAAAATCGTACGACATCGAAGACTATGCAGACATATCTGCCAATTAAATCATATAGATACCCTTGCAAATCTCTAGCCAAAGCAACTGTGTAGAAAAATGTAGTCGAGCTCAAATGAGCTGCGCTAGAAAGGTAGATAATTCCGCCCTCTGCAAGTGATTTTGGCCCTTATGGTGAGCAGGTATTGACTTTCAGTGAATGCACTACGGTTTCTTTCGGAACCATCTTTTGCAATGTTTTCTTCTTTCACCCCCACCCCCTTTTTCTTTTTTATAAATTCTTGGCATCTTCAAATTGTGGCCTGGGTTGAAAGTTTCCCGAATTCAGCTAAAGTTTTCGCGCCTTTGGGCACAACAACATGCTCTTCGTTCTTCGCTTTCATTAATGGATTTTGGCACCTATTTCACAAGAATTACACGAAAATCCCAAGTGACAACACATCCAATTGTTTTGCCCTTGAATGATGGTCCGATACGTAACAGGTATTTCAACTCTCAGCCTGACTGTCAGTCCAGTGTAATGCAACAATTGTCTTCGCCCTATTCCATTCCGTGTTTATCATCCACCGCTCCGGTCTAGCCGATTAAGGCAATTCCAGTGTTTACTGTGAGAACTGCTCAGAAGAATGACGAAAGATGAGGAGGAATAGAAAGAATCGTATACGCCATTCCCTACTCGGCTTAATTACAGCAAAGTCTGACACTTTCTTACGACCTTACCCAGATTTCTTTTTTCTTTTATTTTTTTTAGTGCGCGTGCGCATGGTGTTGAATGCCACCGAGTGTGCAACCGCAGCCGGGAAGAGCAGGAGCCTCACCGTGAAGCCAATGCCGACGGTAGCAGAGAAGGAGCCCGTCTGGAACTTGCCCTGGTCGAACTGCACCAGCAACGATGTCTTGCCCACTCCGCTGTCGCCAACCAGGATCGTCTGCACGACAGTGGTTGGTTCTACGCACCTGCCACTCTTTGAGGTGTCCGATAAAAAAAAACAGAAAAGAAAGAGGAACGGTCGCTTGTCAACGGAACAGTGAACAGTCATTACGCGCTGGTAGCGGCAAGTATCCAAGCTCGATGCAGCTGCGTATACGCGCAGAGCCGGAGCCACGAGACGTTGCCTCCGTCCGTCTGTTTGCATTTTCGATCGAAGTACCGCTCTTCATGCGGTACTATTGAAGACTAAGACGACGCTCAAGGTTTCCTAGTTGAAATTCGTCCTTGCCATTTAAGAGTCGTCGACCTCGAGCGTCATACAACATACATACAACGTGTTGCTGGGGGGTCCACACGGTACTTACTGTATACACTTCACCGTCCTGTAAACTATTATGTTACATATTAGTAAGCGCTAAAGGGTAACAGCGATCACTGTAGCAGCCGCATTTAAAGTACTGTAATTAGAAAGACAGAAGAAAAGAGAAGACGAGGCTGACGGTATACCAAAGTGGCGTTTCTCTGGGGGAGAGAATACTGAGAAATATACTACAGAAGGATACGCGAACACAGCCACGAATCCGTCGGGCAATAAACGAACGTGGTAACGTACGTTACGCCGAGCGATCTTGGGACATTTTCACGCACTTATCCGACTGAATAAGCAAGAAAAGGTACCCAATTCTGTGTGAGATGCTGCACCGGGCACTCGCCACTCAGGCGCTCGCACATTCCCCGAGTCTCTGCAGCTGTGCTCGAGCATGTTCTTCACTTGCTGAGTGAGGAATGCATAAATTCTTGTGTTCTTATATCAAGGAAACCGACTGCCTTATACTGTCATTGATGCGTCTAAACTGGATGCAACTTTACTTGAACAGTGGTATTCAAATGAAGACCACTCTTGAGCATTGCTTATGTAAACACTTTTCGGTTGTATGACGGGAGCTTTGCGCGAAGTCACACCGCCCCAGTCACGTGAATGTCATGGGTATTGCATTGGAGCTGACACAGGGCGTCTAAGTCCGTGTCATCCTTGTTTTCTTTTTTTTTTTCTTCCCTCGCACCTGCTGGCCGCTTCAAGCTACCGGAAAACAGAGTTCCGATGCTGCACTATGATACTACATTATATTTTATTGTGTAAAGATTGACATTTGCATCTAAGTAAAGAAGTTGGCATACTTGACATTTGTCCGTCCACAACTTGAATTTGCTTCTGCTGTCTGGCATCCATCTCAAGATTACCTAGCCGCATCATTGGAATCCGTTCAAAACCGAGCCGCCCGCTTCATCACTTCACATTATTCACGGTACACTAGTGTCACTTCTTTGAAACAAACGATAGGTCTGCCAACACTGAAGTCTCGCCGCATCATATCACGTCTTTGCTTGCTGCACTCTTTTTTTTACAATCCACGCTCAAGGCACCACCTTCTTAAACCACCATTACGAACTTCCTCTCGCATAAGTCACAGCTCTGCCATAGCACGTTTACCCAGCCGCTCATCTGCCATGACCACTTCCTTCTTTCCTGATGCAATCGTTTATTGGAATGCGCTCCCTGACAACTTCGTTACCTGTACTGACCGCAAAAAATTTCGTGAATACCTAACAAATCACTTTGAATAGCTTTCTGTTCCCAGTGTACATCGTTCATGAACCCATCATAAACCTATCGGAATAGTCTACCCTTGTCAACCCTTCCACCTAGTCTTTTTCTTTTGTTTCTTTTATTGCTAATGTATTGCCGGGTTACTTCTTTCAATTCGAATTTTTTCTTTGATTGTTTAAAGTCGTACAAAATCAGCGATGTGTTATTTTTCTTTTTTTCGGTGTTTTGCAAGAAACCACTCTTACACGTGTTTGTATTGCCCCCCCTTGTGTAATGCCTTCGGGCCTTCAAGGTGATAATAAATGAAATGAAATGAAATAAATGAAATGATATTCAAGTAGGCCGTGCATCGCGTAAGCGAGATCTCAAGCGATCTCCGGCAAGGGCGTTACGAAGAGGGGGGGGGGGGGGGGCAATAAATAAACCAGAGCAGACGTGAAAGGGTGCACGCAAGCGTTCATCGACACAATCGGAGCGGCGGAGTCGCGTTGCACGCGACAGCGCTATTTTCGGGGGACGGGCCCGGATAATTGCGGGCCGCTCGATGGCCATCCCCGGCGGCGGATAGAGAGGGCCAGCTCTGGTCTCGCGAGGGTGCTCTTGCCGCTCACTGGCTTCGTTTACCCGAACCCGATAAAAATCGGACTGAGGTGGCTTGTTAGCTCCAACTGCGGTCGTCTAGTTCGTGTATAGATGAACCGAGCGAGCGTCGAGGTCAGTTTCGGCCAACCCTAGTTCCTGCAAGGGATTCACTCGTCTACGGATGCACGTAAATGAGGCCGGGTCATGCTGGGTCAGTTCAACTTCTGAGGAGCCCAATAAAACGATGTTGGGCTAGTCGCTGCGTGTATTTTTTACCAGTGACACGAACAGGCGCCTGTCCGTGTCGCTCCTGTCGTTCGTGTTCTTGCTGTTGCGCCACAATACTGGTAAAAAATCGACTTCCGACTCGATCCACACACATCGAATTCGCGTAAACGAAGCTACTGTTAACGTCAGTGGACTCGTCAGCCAAAACAAATGAGCCGCAGCAGCTCCTCGGTGGATCACGCCGTCATGACGTGCGCGCACACACACACACACACACACACACACACACACACACACACACACACACACACACACACACACACACACACACACACACACACACACACACACACACACACACACACACACACACACACACACACACGCACGCACGCACGCACACACACACACACGCACACACACACACACACACACACACACACACACACACACACACACACACTTATATATATATATACGCTCACTTATAAGCGAGGATATACAGCTATATGAATATAAACCTGTAGGTTTTCCTGGCGTCGTGTCACGAAGGGAATATTTTTTAGCCATCTTGCTGGAAGGAACAAATTCCCCATATCAAAGGCTCAAATGTTCACGGCAGCATTGTGTCGCACAGCTGCCCTCTATAATAGAGGGTTGACGCTTCTGCAGTTCAAGCATTAGAAAAACGTTGCTTCAAAAGCTATATTTCTTTCTGTTAGCACTACACAGTGCAGGGAAACCTGTACCAGACGTCGCTACTACACACGCAGCATATGTCTGAGCTGAACGACTCACAATACTGCGTGAAAGCCTTCTATACAACAGCTTGTGATCAAGCACGTGCGATAGCGTTACTATTGAGCAGGTTGGCAGGTCGCGTCAAAATGAAGGCGCTTCTGGAGCAGAAAGCAAATTCTATATGAGAAATGAATTCGAGCGCTTTGGAAAAGGCTGCATAACTTAGTCATTGCTTATAGTATGAAGTGGGCGTGATACTGCGATCGGACGTCGAAAAAAAACGAATGCTCCGCGGGATTCCTCGTGCAGCTGCGAGCGTGGACCTCGGAAGAAAAACCGCCGCCTTCCTTCACAGTGTTCGCAGCCCTCCAGGACATAATGTTTCGCCCGTCAGCTGTCAGCTTAAATAATTGGGTCCCCGGCCATATTTCCGTCGTGGGAAGATGCGATAATGTCTTCAAGATGGAACGAAATATAGGCTGCCCTTTGTTCAGCTCAAAGATATCAGCGACCCATCTTCAACACGTTTCAAGTAAGACCTCACCCCAAAGCGTAGAACTGAGACCGCGAGACGCGTTAACACGCCGACAGCCCAGTAACCCAGAAACCAGACATGGGGTGAACGAACCGCACCTGCAAACGTCAGACATGCGGCACGGATGCTTTCACTGATGCGACCATCCGTGTTGTCTGCTACGCACTCGGCCTACCTTGTGTATGATGTCGTCTGCATCGGGGTCTTCCAGCAAGTATCCCGCCGACCCACGGGTCTGCTTGTCCTGACCGTTGCCGACAACCCGCAATCCCGCGCCGCCATCGGAGACGGAGGCGGCGGCCATCTTTGCCGAGACGGGGTCTCTTTTTTTTTTCTTCTTCTTTCTCTCTTCGACCGCGGCTGTTCTCGGAGGCCCCGTAGTGCGCGCCCTCCGTCGACCGACGCAGGCCGGCACGGCCCTTATACCCTGCTCGTCGCCAGCCAAGCACCCCTTCGCCGCTCCCCGTTCCCCTTCACTCCCACGGCCCATCTCGCAGTGTCCTGATGTGCGGATCGATGCGGCCTTCAATCCGGCTCCGGCTGCGGCTATGAAAACAACTGCGTCGTCTGCTGTTCGTGCGTCTGGGACCACAATGCGGGCGAACACAAGTATCGCAATCTTCTGCGAAGGTCGAGGTATTTGTCGTGTCATTGGCATTCAAAGTGGAAGCAGTAGCAGCGATTTCGTATGTACCGCTTCTTCCAGAATAAAAGAGGCATGCGGCACGAATAATCTTGCAGGATTTCACGTCTTGGTCGGTACCATGTGCCTGATAGCTAGTGATTCCGTCTTTGTCCGCACAGCTTCTTTGGATCCATCTGTTGCTAACGGCAGAAATCAGCAAATGGGATTCAAACAACGCTGCGCGATTTTCTGCACACTATAACAGCTTGTGGTGACAGCACTCAGGCGAGCCCAAAATAGATATAAATTACGGGTTCAGTAATCACATATAGTTGAAAAAGTAAACACAAAAAACAACAAATGCAAAAAGAAAAAAAAAACATTGTGCCTTGTGTGCTCACCGTTTTTACGCGCACGTATGTTCACCGGTCAGAACAAAAGGCGTTGTATGCCCTGAAAGGTAGGCATACACACCGCGCGTTCACACTAAAGCATGGCACACGTTCCTTCCCTCCATGTCAGTCTTTCGCTTTAGTTTTCTCCCATCAAGAAATTCCTTGAAGGCCAGCTACTCTGCGAAAATTTCGTCTTATCCAGCCAACTTAGGCATTCAGTCAGTCGTTCCGTCAGTAGGTAGGTCGGTCACTCGCTCTCTCGCTCGCTCACTCACTCGCTCAGTAAGACAGTCGGTCGGTCGGTGGATCGAGCGATCGATCATTCAGCAATTCAGTCTGTCGATCAATCGATCGACTGACGATCGGTCGATCAATCAACCATAATGGAGTTGTTTCCTTTTCCCAGTGCAACTCCTAAAGGTGTCGGACCAGACAGTCCGTAGGCTCTTGTTGAGCGCAACTTTGTCAGCGCTCCACTTCCGATTTGGTATCTCCATACTCTTTCGACAGTCTAACACGGATTGTTGTACACGAAATAGCCAATGCAGAACAACCAGCCATCGATGAGAACATGGACGCGACCGTCCACGAGGAATCCCATCGCCTCTCTTTAAAGATGCGCTTCCTCCCTGATTTCTTTTTCTTTGCGTATGAACGAAATATATGTGCCTGCACCCGACGACTATAGGTCGCTAATGCCCGCAGTTATTTACGCAGCACTGCACAAGACGCGCACTCAAGAAAAAAGAAAAGAAAATGCTGCAGCAGAATCTGAAAACTCAGCAATAGGATAGATCACGTAAACGTGACTGATATAAATAAAAAAATCCGCCTTCATTCTACCCCGTGAAAGTGGATGTACAGAGAAGCTGGTGCGGACGTGCGACGACGTTACTCAACAAGCACCACGACCACCACAAGAGACGTATACGTCACGCGCGCACGCGCGTGTGTGCCCGTGGATGCGCAGCACACATCCTCATTCTTCTAAACCCCCTACCAAGCGCAAGTGCTTTATTGAACTAAATCAATGTGTAAAAATTAATTGCGTCAAGAAATGCGCAAAGTACGACCTACACACAAGCTGCAGACGTGATAGATTCGGATTGTAATGTACGAACATTCGAGGAAATATAATTCTGTTACGCGGGAACTGAAAGACAAAGCCCTTCTCCATCCATTCGAGGTTTGAGTTCCATCATCTTCATTCTTGTCGGCGCTCTGCCTGGTGCATGTGCGTTATTGAAGTAATTGTGTCAGAGTAAAATGTGTCAGAAAATTCGTAAAGTAACACATAACCTGCAGACATGATAGCATCGGATTCTAATTCGAATATACGAGAAAACATAATCATATGACGCGGTATATATAGTTCAAACACAAACCTCCTTTGACAGCTGCCGCTGTTTTTTTTCTCTTCTTTATTTTGGGGGGGGGGGGGGGGTGAGCACGCCACGATAAATCCTGACTAACTAGAAGCTATCAGCTTCTCTTCAAGCACACGTTCGAAACAATGTCAGTACGGTGTACTGTGGCTCACTTATGCTCATGAAAACTGAAATAGTGCTTCAAAAAAAAGGGGGGGTGGGGGAAGAACATCATATATATATTGTGGGGATGCGCGACTCTCACGCGTCCCCTGATATGTTGTTTTTCCACACGGCTCGCGTGGCCTGGCGCCCGCGGCGGTCGGAGTGGTTGAGGCGCAGTACGAGAGATGGCGCGAGTGTTGCGCTGCTAATGCCGCCGACAGGCGGGCTTACTTGGGCGCCGAAAGACAAGGCGCTCCTCTTTGGTTCGAGATCGTCGAGCTGCGCGGACGTCACGTGCGGGCGCCGATCCATGCTTCTGCGAGAACGTCTCGCGTGGCCGCCTTTGAACGCGCCACCATTCGCGTGACCGTACACGCGAACGACCAGGCGTTGGGATCCAGCATGGGGCGAACATATTCGCTCGCTATCCGGTCGCGGTGAGTCGGACTTCTATATTTGTCGCGCGCCCATCGGCATCTTTTGTGGATAGCAACTCGGCTAGCAGGCATTGATCTATGAAAGGTGCAATAAATGTCCTTGTGATTGTTTGCACTACTGTGTTGTCGTTCCTTTGTCCCAAGAGTACGGGAGGAGAACCCCACAATATGCAGAACCAGTGTGAAGCGCAGCTGTCGTAAAGCCGTTAATTAAATGGTATAAATCTCGATGCAATGCGCAAAAAGTGTTTTTATTGTCACCGTACGCAAAGTGTAATCTCATGCACCTTTAATGGCATGCAATGTTTGTGTTTATGGATTGCACCGTTAACAAGTCATGCCAACCAGGCGCATAGCCAGAATTTTCTTTGTTTTATTTATTTTTATTTCTTTGTGGGGGGGGGGGGGTGGCTGCTAAGGTGCCATTATTCTCTGTTAAGTCTCCCACGCTTGGTGCATAATAATACAACTATTACCTTGAGCAGGCCCTTGGTCTGCCTGAAGGCGCCTGTACCATCTTGTACTTGTCAGGGGTGGGCGTTCGAATGATATGTGCCTTTGTTTGTAGGCGACGTGCCAGGCATAAGGGGGTATGGCGCTGACTGAAATAGTTTCGGGGGCGGTGGGGGAGGGGGGAGGGGGGCTAGAGCCCGGTCAGCCTCCGGCCCACTCCCTGGCTACGCTACTGATGGCAACATGTAAACAACAATTCATGCGAATGCACAGACTTCGACTGCGACTGTCACAATTAAGGAGGACGAAGGCAATGTACCGTGTTTTTGTCGTGGGAATTAGGATGGCGACGAGAGGTGCACGCAGAGAGAAGTACGACACGAAGGGCATGTGGTAAGCTTTACTGCTGTTCGCCGGCTTCATTTCAACGTGTGTGGCCATATGAAAACTTGCGCGCGCGTGTCCTTGTGCTCACGTGACGCGCGCGGCAAGAGGGCAGCAGCAACAGCCATGGACGGTCAGCAAAGTCCGGGAGCGTCCGCTAAGAAAGCTTCGCTTTAACGCATGGGCCAATCAGGCTAGTCAGTCGTAACCAACAGCACACACGGAGCGCAAGACGTGCCGCGGCTGAAACAAACCGTGTAATTTCATACTGAGCACGCTTGGGGAATAAAGCCGCCGCAAATTCCCATCTGTGTGTGAAAAAAAGAAAAAAGAAAGAATAATGAGAAAACGACGTATGGTTATTACAGGATTTTTGGTTTGCGAGAGGTCGTGACCACGGGACTAGACTCTCGTCTGTGATGCTCGTACTCTGCCTGTGATGTAATGTGTTGTGGTTTGCTTTAATCTTTCTTTCTCTATATATCTTCTTCCATTTTCTTTTCTCTGAGTGTGGCATTCGTTTATGTTTAACATGATTTAGTTATTATCAATTAATCAATCAATCATCAACAATTTATTTAACGTTCCCAGGAACAGCATTGAGACTTGGATGCTGGGGCAGAGAGAAACAAAAAGGACACAAATGTAAAACAGATACGACGAAAAAAGTTATGGGATAAAAAAAAAATGAGAGAAACAAAGAATACCTTGATAAACAGCTACATATAATGAGCAACGTTACGTATAATAATAAATAGACGGAAGCCACGCATGAAGCACAGGAACGTATGGGCTTCTGGCGCATGGCAGAATATGCTGTTCTTATAATATATAGTACTATATTCTGCGGCCAGTTTATTCTTAATATTGGCACGTGTGCATGCTTGGACATTGACAGTGTTCACCACGCAGGATGGTGCCTGCCAGGCAAGCCTATTTTGGGCAAGTCTTTTGTTTATCTGCGTATAAAGCTTTGTTTCGCTTGTGTGACACTGTGTTTTCTCTTTACATCTACAAATGTGTAAATACGTGTATACCTCCCCTCCCCCCCACCCGCTATAATACTCTTTGAGCGAATGCAGGTTTTTTAATAAATAAATTTTCTAATAAGTTGGGCATCTTGGTCGACAGCTTCTCGCGCAACTTTCCAGGCAAGCCTCCTTACGTGTGGCGCGAGAGTGAGCTTGCCATTCCATGCTTTCGAGATACATCGAAAGCTTTTGTTGTGTCACGGCGGAAGGAGTTCAATGCAAACGAAGCTATCGAAGAGCCTGAAGTAACGAAAGAAACGAGGTGTCGTTATATTCGGGTGATTACGGCTGTGGCGCCGCACAGCTGGCAATATAGTCGCGGCCCCAGATGCGCAAACCATGTCGATCTTCACGAGCCGTGTCTTTTGATGGCAGCGGCAGCAGCCTGTTGCACCAAGTCGCCGAACGAGGATGAACAGTATCTCTCTCTCTCTCTCTCTCTCTCTCTCTCTCTCATTCAAGCCGTCCGTGGGCAGCGAACGGTCGCTGCACGCACCTCGACACAAAAGACCAATCGCGGGTGAAAAGGTGTGGGCGTGTATACAAACTCCGTGCTTTGTGGTACAAGCTGCGGAGACGGAGTTCGGCTGGAAAGAACACAGAAAATCGAATCCCTTCACTCCCCCCCCTCTTCTATTTTTCCCCAGTTTGTCCTGTGGAACAAATGTGTACTCTCCTCATGTAGAAATTGCGGTATGTGGCTTAGCGAACTTATCGTCCGGCCATCGGACCGCACACCTACAAATTTCTGTCCGATCAGTTGGTAAGCTCGGCAACTCCTATAGTATCATGGCCCCACGCGTCCCAGGCTCACAAAGCGTCGTGGGCCTACGGTTCATTTAGTCGACTGTCTTCTATAGCCGATTTTAGGGGTGACATGTGATGGACAGCCACACGTACTCGCATTGATAGTGCCTTCTTCCCTCCCTCTCCTTTCTTTTCCCCTCTGTGTACGGCCACAGCCATAAATCTCCCTAAAATCTTCCCGGGCGCTACCGCAACAAATAAAAAAAAAGAAACAGAGGAGCCATTCCGCTCTGTGAACGTGGATGACCAGCGAAGCTGTAGCACGTGACACAGGGTTAGACAAGGGTAGGTGTATTTATTTTTATCATTTGGTAACGGCAGTGATCATTGCTTTGTGATTACTGCGATGTACACTAATTGGTTTGGTTACACCCTTAGACAGAATCTTGGTCAAAATTAAATCTATACACGACCGTTGTTGAGTAGTTGAGTGACTTGGATTGGTGTGGCATTTCAAGGCAAACTTTTATGACACAAACTGAGTGAACCATTTCTTGCTTGGTTTTGAAATGTCCCCATCACGGCTAACCCAAGCAAAGTGCGCGGTCATGAACTTCTCGATGTCAGATTTGGGTGCGCCTGGAGATATAGGTACAGTGGGTATCACAATTCCAGTTTTCCTTTGTACGGTACAGACATCCATCCGCATAGACGCTGGTATTGTCCTCGTGCGAGTCAAGAGGATAAATGTATTTTGTACTCATGGACATTACGGGGCTATGAGCCATTGCATATTTTGCTTGCTTAAGGGGGTATGAGCCATTGATGATGACAGTTTTAGACATGCTGTTCCTTATGTTGTACGCCTGATCAGAAAGAATGTAAGCACTGTTCGCTTCACTTTGTTGAGTGCTTGCAGCCTTTGCCTTACGGGGCTATAAGCCACTGCATTTTTTTGCTTGCGTGCTGGGGTATGAGTCATTGATGATGACAGTTTTTGTTGACGCGCACGAAAAATACACGGAACCCTAGCCATATACAGCTTCGATGAAAAAAGAAACAGTGTCACGCAGCATATAGTCGTATCGTAAGTTTCATTATACACTAGGTAGCTATGTATAGCCGACGTTATATTTAAATCCAAGCCATTTGTCTGTAGGTAGTGTAGGCCTAAGCACAGTGGGCCTAACTGACTTCAGTTCGCTTCAAATCGAGACTTGCGTTGCGGAGTGCGCGCCTCGCAAATGATGCATTTTAAGTCAGCTTCGCCACAATACAGCCCTGTCATGCGGCGAAGCATACACAAAATATTGTGGTGAAGTCTATTGAGAATGGAAGGGAGCCACTGTCAAGGACACAGTTACAGTACGAGCCCCGAGTAACTCCACTGGGAGCCTTGCTAGAGCTGTGTCTGACGTTGCTGTGGCTCAGGAAAATGAGCAATGATTTCATTATTTTTTAAGTAACCGTCACGTATATAAGCACTACAATCGCTAGTAATCGCCGCACACGATTGTTACTTTGTAATCAGATAACCAAAATAAGTTTATAACCGAGCCAACTGAGAGGGTCTAAAAAAAAGCGGTCGCCAGTGTGAAGTAATGCGATATCAAAAGCTGTAGCGACACTAGCCTTTTCTGATGTCTGAGTGAGCGGGATAGTTAATACACATTAATGTTAATTAATGTAGGTAGTGGCCAAGGGCCACAATAGAGAATTCGCTGCAATTTCTGCACACGCTTTCCTGCTTGTTATATGGCATGGCGATTCAGCTCGACGCAAGCCAAAGGACTGACGTGGCAGGTATGGAACACCACATTCACTGCAATATCATATGGCAACATGTTCAATGGCAGCGGCAAAAGTTCAACGGGGAGTCAGGTGAAACACGGAACTTCATTGCCACGCTCGTTCACAAAGTCTGCATCATTCCCAACAGCGTCATCTGCTCTGTACTTATATAGCTGGAAAATTTGAAGGCGCCTTCGTGCGCAGGGTTAGCCGCTGTTCTGCGTAAGTTTATTACAAAAATGCAAAAAATTGAACAGATCTCTTTACTTAAAAAATAAGTAAAATGCTCTTTTACAATAGTTCTTTTAACCAAAAATATAGTCTCTTTCTAATCGTAAGCATGGTGACGTTTTCTTAGAACTAGAAAGCTGTCCAGATCAACGTTGAGAGAGAAGGGACATCTACACAGCAGAGAGCACAACTTGGCCTGGTGAGTTCAT
Organism: Dermacentor andersoni; assembly: GCF_023375885.2. Lineage (NCBI taxonomy): Eukaryota > Metazoa > Arthropoda > Arachnida > Ixodida > Ixodidae > Dermacentor > Dermacentor andersoni. The sequence goes on along the minus strand of NC_092821.1, from coordinate 151,501,951 downwards.
TTTGTTACCTCTAGATGGCGCCCGGTGGTGTAGGGCGAGAATTTTTAATCTGGCTCTGATGTCGCTTAAGCAGCTTGGACGGCTTGGATTTGTGAAAAGTGAGCCTTAACAGCGAATGCAATTGTTCTGCTTTAAAGTCCTAGCGGCACAATCATACTGGTCCGTTTGATTCGCTTTGCACTATGTGAACTGATCATGTGGTCACACCAGCTAAGCTAGCGCTAGCATAGCGAGTAGTCTCCAGCATGCGCTGAACGGGGCCGGCACCGTGTTGCATAGGTGAACCGTATTACTAAACTAAACAATAACAGAGCCATCTGATCGGCCACCACACGATCGGCCATCCCGTAGCGGAGAGAATGCCCAGAATAAAAACAAAACAAACCGGCGTTCTTACTACGGAAAGGCTGAGGAAATATAATGTGTTCACATTGCTTTCGTTTCACTATCGGCTGAGTCCCTCAATCCGGTGCGGCGTTTTAATGATACCAGCTCCCGACTTGTGCTTTGTTGCGTCAATTTGGCTGTTACCATTTCATCGAATCAAGGTGTAATTCTTCCGCGCGAATATGGCGTAAGCTAGGAATTTCTGTCCTCTATTGTCGTGTGACCTTTGACATCGTATATTGGTAGTTATCTCATAAATTCCCAAAAGTATACCAATAGGCGAACACTTTAACTCTATATATGGCTTCAAAGTCATGCATTGCTCAATATTTGCGGAGCTCTTCAGTTATGTCGCTCTGGAAACTCAGACCACCGAGCAATCTCAAGTTCCTGAACATTGTGATCGCCCTTATTATGGTTACTTATGCTTACTTAACTCCCATAACTTCGGCTGGCACTGTGGCGAATTTCGAAGGGAACGCCGAACCGAAACCGTATTGAGCCACGACAGCCAGTCCCAAACCTCGATTGGTCGCGACATACCACGTGACCTGTTCAGCGTGGGCGGCCGTTGTCTCCGAGCGCGTGTGGAAAGAGGGATAAGAGCGTGGCAAGGAGGCGTTGATTTAAGCGGAGGAAAAGAGAAGCATGCGAGAGAGAGCTGGCGAGTAGGAAAAGAGAGAGGAGGTGGTGTGGCGGCTGGCCCTGTCGTCTGGTTTGGGGAGGCGGGCATCATCGGCGAGACGAGCGGCAGGCATCGGTGCGGTCAGGCCTGCGCTGTGTTGTCGAGCGTTCCGCTGGGTCTTCGCTCTCGTCGTCGTTGACAAATCCTCGGGCGACAGTGCAACAAGAAGCGCAGTGTGCCCAGTGTGCGCGGCCTGCCTCGACCGGTGCCAAGACCGCGGGACACGAAAGGTTCGAGCTCGGCTGGAAGGAGCCTGCTACGCAAAGGTGAGTGCACTTGCAGCAGCGCCGGCGGCTTTGTTCGGCTGGTTGGCGTGAGAGGCCATCGCGCTGCTGGCCGCCGCATTTTTCGGGGGTGGGTCTCCCGTGTCGCACGTCGGGGGCCGCCGCGTCTGTTGACTCACCGTCGCCATCCGGTCGCCGTAGCTTGAACCACCTACCCGGGGGCATCTGAGACGATCGCACCTATGCTGCCCTCTTTCATTAAAAAATAAATAAAAACGTCTTAATTGTCGGCCCGCCGACCGTCTCTCTTTTTTTTTTAACTGAGGCACAGGGCGTGGAGGATAGGCAAGCTCTCATTTACCGTACTCTCCTCTCACTTTTCTCCTTTCCATTCACCCGTCGTGGCGCGTGCACGCATGCAGCTGTCAAACAAAAGCTGCGCCGCCTTGACGGGACGCGGGGGAGCGTCTGATAATCTTGTCCGGAGGAAAAGCCGAGTCGTCGTTTGGTTGGTTGTGGAAACAGTGAATCGTGATCGGCGCCCATGCCGGACTCTTAGTTTCACCCGTCAGTGCTGTTCTGGCTTATAATACTTATAAAGCTCAGGATCTCCTAACGCAGGCCGCTCTTCGAGCGTCAGCATCTAAGAAGCAGTCCGCGCTAGCAGGGCTGCGAACGTTTCCGGTTCTGCTTATCAAGAGTGCGATGTGCCGCGAATGTGGCGTGCTGCCTCGGACGTGTCACTTCAACTGAAATAACGCCATGGAGCCTCTACGCGTATGTTTTCTTTAAAATCGCGTCGTTGTGTAATCAATACACGACTGGAATGTGCTACACTTGGCTGCAAAGTGCTCTTGTTGGCGGTCGTTACAAGATGTGTTGGAATTGTCCCGTGCGCCATTCATCACTGATTATAGGCACATCATACACATCATACATCATTATCATGCACGTCATACACCCTGCTTTCGCAGCTTGAGCACGAGGCCGCAGGTTCGATTCCTGGCCGTTTAGAAGCACATTATATATATATATATATATATATATATATATATATATATATATATATATATATATATATATATAGGCACATCAGCGAGCGAACGTTGATGTGTTCCCTCGCTGTTCGCGTCATTCGGCCGGAGGTCACTGAACGGACGGTGATGCAATCCCATAATTGCCTCTAATTACGTATTGTTTCGCGCACTGTTCATATTTATCTTCGTGCGCACAGTTACTCTGTTCAAGATCGAGGTGACCAAGGCTGCTGATTGTAGATATTGTTTTTCTTTTTTTTTTTTTATTCCTTAATCAACTCGCTCAAGCACTTTTATTTTGCGATATTGATTATTTTTGGTAACTTTTAAGGCAGCCTTCTTAATAGTGCCTGATTGCCGTGTAGAGAGATACGAGTTTGTTTCGACTAAAGTGATTGTTCAGACCTGTGTTCTTATCTCGCGATTGAACACGTAGTGCAGCGGATAGTAGACGTAATACAATCTGCCAAACGCGATGGTGTGCAATTCCATATTTACCGCTGTACGTGGCTGTCTGTACACGTGATCGAGACCCAGTTTCGCCTACCGCATTTACTCGCACAGAAGCACACCTACTGTTGATTGTTTTTCCTATACGCATAATAACCACTATATGTCGTAACGTACTTAGATTCCTCGCAAAACGGGAAACATTACAAAGTCCGACTACGAACTAGTGCATTTTCGCATGTTAACCGGAAATTTAGAAGGTAAGTCAAATTGTTTTCGATATATTTTCTACATAACCTAAAATATTTTCCGCGGTGCCTATAAGTGGTGAATGGTATGCCAGTGTATTTTGCCACATATTCGATGACGCGTGTCTCTCGAAGCTGTCGTCGCTGCATTTATGCTCAATTATTACTTAATTCCTGCTCAGCTTCAATACCGAAAGTCGGACTTGTGCATTAGTGTTTAATTATAAAGATAATTAGTAACATTTAGTAAATTAGCCTACACCTTCCAAATTGCCTTGCAAGCATTTCCCGCGGCGAAACAACCTTGCTGTGCCGCTTGTGGCTGGGCGTGGCGTTGACGAACGCGTACTCCTATCGTTTGGGAATGGCCGAGATCTCGATGTGCGACTCCTGTGGGCGCGAGGAAACCATCGAGCACCTATTGTGTACCTGCCCTCGCTACGATGTACGACGCCCCTCTCGGCGGGCAACTTTACACCGACTGGACTCGAGACCGTTCACCGAGTCAAAAATACTCGGACCGCGGCCACACCCGTAACTGGCACGAAAAGCAATTCGTGCACTAGTACAATACTTGAAGTGCACCTGCTTAAGAGACCGTTTATAGTGTCCCTTCCACACGCACTCAGTGCTTACTCTCTCCCTTTTTTCCTCTTTCTGTTCCCATTTTCCCCCACCCAGTGTAGGTTAGCAAACCGGGTGCTCTTCTGGTTGACCTCCCTGCCTTTCGTGTCCTTGCTTTCTCTCTCTCATATATGATGGGGCAGAATTGCGATATCTACCACAGCTTGTCTTTAATGAGTCAGTTTTCATTAAAACATATGCATCGACATGTCCGCACAGCTCAAAAAACGAGGACAAAGTTAAGGACACAACACAGGCGCTGAGTTAACTAGATGAAGTCGGCGCCTGTGTTGCGTCCTTCTGTCCTCGTCTTGTGCGCTGTGCAGACTTGTCGAAATTGAATAAACAACTCGTCCAAGCTTCCAGTTTATCGAAACAGATGTAACCATACACTCAGAAAGCGCGTTTTCATTGAAATATCGGTTGCTGCACCAAGGTCGCTTCACAGTATTGACGTTCACTAGGAATCGCCACCTGTTCTGGCGATATTGCGATAAGATATTCATTTACTGATTTACTACCCTACAATGAACACCAGTTCAGGCTTTAAGGTGCTGTCAAATCACACGAAGAGACAATGTCATGCTCTGGTTATGATTTTTTTGGAGACGCCCGCATCAGTGTTAGACATATGTCGGCCCATCGTGTTCCTTGAATTGGAGACTTTCCCTCGAACACCGCTGCCTTTGACAAGTGACAAAACTGACGCATGCTGTAGCAGACGCAAGCTTCGACGCGCGCGAAGTGTGCAGACGAGTAAAGAAGGAAGGAAAGAGAAAAGCAGGAGGCAGGAAGGTTAACCGGAGTAACGTCCAGTTGGCTACCCTACATCGGGGGTATGGGAAAGGGGAAGACAGATGACAGGGAGAGAGAAAGAAGGAAATTAGCCGTGAGTTGGCTGACGCCTGTGGTTTAATAGTAATTGCACTATAGTCAGACGCTCACACAAGCCCGTCGTCCTCAAGAAGCACAAAAGTGCCTTATATGGGCGAGTAAGCGTGTGACGGAGAAGGCGCGGTGATTAGTATCGCTGATTGGCCAACGACAGCGCACTTGACAGGGCGCCAACTGTGTCCAGGAGGGCCCGGTGTGCCTTCGTTTCGCACTTAACGAGCAAGCTGTGCTTTTGAACGCGCACCTATAGCTGTTCGCCGTAATTCGCGCTTGAAGTAACTTCTGTGCACACAACTGCTACGCTGTTAATACTGGTACGTTAAGCTGAATTTATTATTACGTTATCGCTTTCGATCGCGAATTACGGTGCACTATTAGTAAAGGCGCCAAAGTCGCATAATTTTATTCCAAGGTGCTGCAGGCTATCTCGAAAGAAATCGAAGATGGTAGAAAGATAATTTCTGCGTGCTCTAGTTAGTTCTCGTAACTACAGGGTATAGTTAAATTTCGACTTAAGATACAGCCAGTAGCGTCGCTTTCTTCTTTTTTTTTTTGCAATAAGGTTTGGATCACCGGCCCAAAGCACGTGTACAAGTTTATTTCTTTATTGCAGGCACAACGAAAAACGAAGGGATACTATGCCTCACCATTGCCGACGGAATGCGGCACGTTGACCGTCCCGTCACACGTGGCCTTGCCTTTGGGAAAGGGTCGTTTGCAGCAATAATCACCTTGCAGTCTGAAGTGAACCGGAGTAACATCGGATGTAAGCAGCGGGATACCAGTTGACCCGCTGCTCAGTTTCTGTGTTTCCTCGTTCTTTTTCTTTTTTCCGTGCCACAACTGGAAGGAATTCGAGAAAAAAAATCATTCGCCTGCAGAAATCTGGGCACCGTGACTGAAGAGGAGTTCTCGTTTTTTCTAGCCGGCAGATCCGGCGGTCACGTGCTTGAACGCGAGCTCGGTCGGCCTACACTTCGGTGATCACGAATGTGCACCACTTGTGGCTGGGTGACGTCACTTACGAAACCGTTGCCGCCGCCGGCGGAGGCCGCATAACCGAGTGCCCGTGGCGCTCGCGATTTCCTGTTTTGGTCCCGCGCCCAAGCGATATGCAAATGTCGGCGAGTGGGCGGTTCCCCTGTCGTGCGCTACCCGCAGTGCACGCGTCCAAAGGCAACTCTCGCCAGAGTTTCACGGCGCTTCGGCGAAATCAATGCTCGACCGAGCGAGCGAATCGATTCGCAGAACGACGACGGGGCGCCGAGCGTTAACCGACGGATCGCTCGGCTTCGTCACGAGGTTGCCACAAAGCAGGCACGATGACGTGGATGACTGTGAACATTGGGTATTTAAATACCCCAGGGGGCTATCTGATTTCAAGATTAACAAAAAATATCACGGAAGATTACAAAGACGTCGATATTATTTACGTTAGTAAAAGGAAAGAAAAAAGAAAATGCGCAATTGTGTAACGCCAGTACGAAATCGAATATGGGTTGAGAAAATACATACGAAATAGGAACATCGCAGAAGTAAAACGTCGATTGTGAAATGGTGAAGAACACAGCACAATGTTAAGTAGCACAACGTATGCACAGTTCGGTATAATTATATAAGATGTAATACAATCATAGAACTGAGTGACGCAGGTTAGTTTACTTTTTTAATAGAAATATTGTATAAAGGAATGACTTTATTTGTCCCGTCGCATCAATGACAGTTGCAATCGTAGAAATCAGCTACAAATTTGCTGACTTCTTTTTTTTTTTCACCCCCCTTACCTGCCGCTGTGGTTCTGCGACTGCGTTCTGGTGCCGAGCAAGAGGTCGTGAGTTCGATTCCCGGGCTTATAACGATGACATAGAAAAAAGAAAAGGAACTACGTAGGTTTGCACAAGCGCGCCACTCTGTGCTAGATTGTTCAACGTGACTACTGACGGTAAAACTTGCAGGAAACGAATACAGCACATGTTGCTTTTCCTTTATCTGTCTGTCTTCGTTTCGTGTGCTGTTTTATCTATGCACGGCAAAGAATCTCGAATGGCCGAAATTAATTCGGACCACATGATACGGCTTCTGTCGACCCGTATGCTTTTTAAGAAGCACTTTTTTCTATTTTACGGGATGCCGACGCTTTTTCGCACGTGGCCGGTCTGGGTGCGAGGCTTCGAGTAACGACGGCGTCGGACGCGTATAAAGAAAGAAAACAAAATGGAGGACGCTTAAGCTTCGCCTTTAACGAGTGGAACGCAGTAGCATTCAAAGACCCCTGCTGCTTTTCACGCTTGCCGACAACAGCAGCTTATGTAACCGTAACGTTTACCGGTAAACGCTGGCGGCGAACGCTATGCACGAAGGCGAGCTTTCTGGTAGAAACGCTTGCTCTTGCTTGGGCCGATATCCTGTTATTGTTTCGCACTTTTAATGTTTAAATCTGAGATCTAACATAAGAGGTATGCGCTGCCCGTGTTTATCTTTCTTTTTTTTTCCCATGATATTTGTTTGTGGGCTGTCGTTCTCAAAATCCTGAAGAATAACTCTGTAAAGAACGAAAGACAAGGTCTCAACAACTTTGGCGATGCAATAGTGGTTGGGTATACGTGGTTCGGAATTTTTCGCGAGAACACCGTCGACGCTGGACGCGCGACGCCCGATGTTCTTGCGACGCGGGGCCCTTGACGATATCGCGTTAAAAACGCCACGTTTGTGGAACACGAGTCCCACGGCGACGTGGTACACCCGTCACGCGGGCGCAGGTTCGGCAGCGGGGCGCCTCCCGGCAGTGCGCCCCAGCTCTGTTGCCGAGTGCGCGATGAATCGATTCGAAGCGGCTCCAGCGCTGGGTGGCGCCATCCGAAGCACCTTTGCGAATTTGGCTCGCAGTTCAGCAATTTCTTTCTCTATGGTTCAGCGCCGGCGAACGCGAACCGCGCAGCAAGCAGGGGCATCGTGAGGGCAAGGCGACGCCTCTGGAAGAGTAAAATCACTCCACTGACACGAACCGGACAAACCGACGTATTTACTCGTACATAAGCGTCTTTTTCTTTTTTTTTTTTTAAGATCTAAGCTTTCTTTGCCTACTTCCCCATTGTTTGGCGTGGGCCCTCGGTTTGTCGCCCGCTAGGCGTGCTAGCCAGGCACCAGCGAGTATGCGCTAAATGTGCAGCAAAGGCAAACTGCGATCGAAGAGGAGGTTGTGTGGACACTACCACGTTGTTACGCAATCAGTCTAACCGGCGGAAGCCGTTCCATGGCGTTCCTCGAATGGTAGCGGCAGCTTACGGGGAAACTTTGATTTGGTTACCACGCAAGGGGCCGTCGCTTCGATGCGTCTTGCTCGTATGGCGTGCCGCGTGCACAGGCCGCGGGTTCCGCGCCGTCCCGTCTCGCACGCCTCTTATCATCGCTCGCTGCGCGTCTGCTGCTGCGGAGGAGAGAGAGAGATCTCAGCTGCCGAAGCGGGCTGCGCCGGCCTGTGGCTGCTGGCGCGCGTGTGCGTGACTTTCGCTTCCCGCCGCTTCGTGTACACGCTTTTCTTGTTTCTTTCCTCTCCCAACTTCGTGGCTTCTTCTTGCTTCTGTCGCGTTCCTTGGCGACCCAGTGCTTGTCACGCCGTGCTTGGCCGACCTTCCATGTCGCCCCAATCTTGATTTTTCTTCTTTCCGAGATTAGTCATACTTGGGCCGGCATGTCCGGTTTTTTTTTTCTTATTCATGTCTAGGCTCGTCTCATGCGCCGATTCTCACTTATTTGCGCATGTTAGTGTGCACCCTTCAGCGGGCACTGTTCGCCTATCTGGTCCCCCAGCACAATGAAAAAGCTTGCCAGCACGGTTTTCTTCCTTGTTTTTTTTTTTTTTTTTTTTTTCTTGCTGCAACAGTGCTGGTTAGTCGTACTCGAAAGACGAAACGGAAATATTCGACGGGAGACCCTCGAAACGATGGCATAGCATCCCGCGGCGATGACGCGTGCTCGCGTGTGGCACCTTCGACAGGTCGTTTCTGAGCCCTCCGCGGCAGCGCTACGACGATCGAGTATAATTGCATCATTCTAGCTGCATTACAATTACGTAAAGCGCTTGCATTACAGCCGTATTGCGAGAATGACCATGCGTAATCATCACCACCGGAGTGCTGTCGGGCAGCGCGTGCTCACTGTTGTGTAGCGTATACTACAGGAGCACCAAAAATAGAAAAAGAACGGTCAGTCGGCGGAGATGCTGACAGCGAGTTAGCTTTCTTGATAAGGTCCGCGGAGCGCCCCGATTTCGCCGGGTGCGCCACTCGGCGGGCGTCCACCTGACCTACAATCTGTGGGAGCCAGTCGCGTGCGCCCGCCTTGCTGATCGGCAGTGAGCGTGCCCTCCGAAAGGGCGCTCGTGAACGCATGTTCACGTATACGGCACTACCAAGTTCTCTCTGGCACTCCCGCGTGTTCGTGCCTCGAGTTAACGTCCGCCTTACAAACGACGAGAGAGACGGATACATGTAAATAACAAGTCCCCCTTTTCTCGTCCCCTCTGTTTCTTTATTCAGCACCTTCTCCCCAACATTCACAATAGAGCGTATGCGACTATAATGCTGGCCGGCAGAAAACTCTCTCTCTGTCTCTGTTTGGGATGGGGTCACGGAGCAGGCACGTCCATCCTAAGCCAGAGTTGATATCTCCGAACCAAGGTCTCAACGCTTTCTCGACCTTCGCCGCATGTCTTTCAGCAAATTTGTTTACTCTGCCGCATTGAGCGCATGCTTCCAATATACGCCACGTTGGCATTGCCAGCGAGGGTCATAACTAGCGCGCTGATGCCTCGCGGTACGAGTTCGATGCGCAGTGGCTACAATCGTGGACAAAGTATTTTGGGACAAGAAGCTGATAAGGTGGCCTGATTACGATGACACAACGATGACGGTGGAACGGAAGTAACGGTTGGACACGGCAAACCCCGTTTCGTCCTTTTAACCACTGTCGTAGTTAAACGAGGAAGGACAGAACAGGAAAAACGCGGTCCTCCACTTTCGCACCCGTCGGAGCGATGTCCTTTGGGCATTTACCAGTGCTGCAGCCTAGTTGTTTTCCCTCTTTCGTCGTGCGATCGAGTTATATAGGTATAGAGCCAAGCAGCAGCATCCGACGGTAGCGGACCTGCTTACGCAGCACGTTCGGGAAGTCGGCCACTTTCGTTCATCGGCCGCCCTGCCAGAAGCGGCCGTCCTCGCGCTTCTCCCGCAGGAGTTGACCCTGTGGAGGAGGTATCGGTCTATTTCGGGGTCTCGCCACTGCTCTCTTCCGCTTTATCGCGAGACACGCACGCACGGAGAGCGCGCCACGCTCCCATTAAAAGCGTGCAACGTCCCGAAAAACCATAAAGTGGTCTCTTCTGCGGACGCTGCAGTTTGTTTATACGGCATGCTCCTGCAGTCCACAAGTGACAAGATCTGTCAAGGTCGTCGGAGCCCTTTGGTCTGGCATTGAACGTATCGTCTGCTGGACGCGAGCTCTGTACACGAGGAACCTCTGACCAGGGGAAAGTGGACTGCAGCGCCGTTGGCCGAGGATTATAGCCGTACTCCCTGCCCGTTACTCTTGCGGTGGGACGACAGGGCAGCACGCTGAGGCGGAGTTTTTTTATCTCGCTTCCCCTACACCCCGGCTCTCGACGGGGCTCTCTGCCGACCCATGTATCTGTCGCGACGTGGTGTACCCTCCTTCTGCGCTTGCTCCGCTTTTTGTTGCCACCTCGTTACGCTCTTCCTCGTGCGCTATACGTATGCGTGCTCAAGAAGTAGACTGAACACGGTTTCGCATTTCGAAGGCTTCAATAGCGCGGCCATTTCTTACAGCGGGTTACATTGGAGTTTTAGCTTGTCCGTAAACGTATTGCAGTCTACGGAATGCTGAGTTAGTGGACACGCATAGGCGTGAACGTGCCGATTTGTTGGCGCAGAGCATACGTTATTTTCCTTCGACTACAACGCCGACGTAACACAAGAACGTGTTGTGGCCGAACAGAGCTATATATATATAGTGCTCGCGTGAAACCGCATCGCCGTTAAGGCCGCGCACGAGCGCCCCGTTTAAATTCGCACAAAGTCGCAACAACGCTCCTTGATTCGAAGGGGAAGTTTTCTCGCGCGTTGCAATTGGAGAAATGAGCTACAGCAACTTCACCTTGCTGCTTCCGTGCAACTGTAAACCTGATCGTAGCCGAGTCGAAGGCGCCAACTTTTTCCCGCTTGCCTCGTTTGCGACGCATGCAGAACACCAGCCTTCGGATTGTGATGGCGAGAAGAGCTCGCCTGGTGCATCTGTTCGAGCTAATGCTCGAACAGATGCACATCGCGCCGTCGACCGTCGCCGTCGTGCGGTTTGGTGTAGCGAGCTGTTTTACGTATGCGAACTTCGGTCTTGCTGCGAGGGTGGTAAACACAAGCGGTTTCTGATGACGTCACGGTGGTGTTCGAGCTCAGAGTGCGTGCTTAACTATATAGAGATGAGACAGCTCTCTCGAATGAACTCGTATACTCTAATACACTCGGGCGAGGCGCGACATTTTTTTAGGAGCTGCGCTTGAAATTCGACAAAAAAAAAAATTGCGATCGGAAGCGGCTGACACCTGCCTGTCTTATTCACAGGCGCCCAGTGCGTGTGGTGATCGCACATGGCATGTACTGCGAGTGCCAGTAATAAACCCGAACTCCAACGTTTACTGTCGTCTCGTGTAGCCAACCTGGGCAGCTTTCTACAAATATTGCGCGCGTGCAAGTTCGCGTTTAATTTTCTGCGCACGTGTGTGTGTGTGTGCGCGCGCGCATGGGGGTGGGGAGTGTATTCATTAGTTGCACGCCTGCCTTCCTGGAATTACTTAGAAAAGGTTATTCGCGCAGCGCCGTCGTGTTTCTTGCTCTTTCGGAGGTTGATATCATTCGTAACACGAAGGACCCTGATAATACTTTCAGTCGTTATGTCATTTTCTTGTATCACGTTTCCCGCCGGAGTGATAAAGAAAAAAGATGACGAACGCTATAAAACTTGTTTGTAAGCTTCGCGCCAACACACTCGCACAGCGTACTGCGAGGTCCTTGTGTGTGTATACCCACGTCGCCATTGGCGAGTTCTCGTCGACGATCGCTCGTTTCAGGCTCCCGTTTGTCATCCGACAGGTTTGAGCACGCTCCCCGTATAGGAGACAAACCTTGCAGCGGTGTATTTCCGGTTACTGCCGTACAGAGTTCGTAGAATCGTTACTAGAGGGAACTCCAGTGCTATAGCGTGTGTATTGCAGCTGCAAGCATGGCGATTCAGCCAGCATGGGTTATACAGTGCATGGATTTGCTTAAACTTCGTCCTTCTGGCTTCGCACGGCTTTGCGACCTTGGATACCGATCATTTTCGGTAAAATAGTGCGTTATAAGTGCGACAATTCGCAGTGATTATGCATGTGCTCAGTCTTATTACCTCCTGCGTTTAGAAAAATTGTTTTTGTTTATCCGCCGGTGTAACAGTTCAGTGGCTACGGCGTGGCGTTGCCGAGCACGATATCGCTTGTTAGATCCCGGCGGCCGCATTCCGATGGGGCCGGAATGCAAAAACGCTCGTGTGCCGTGCATTGGGTGCGCGTCAAAGCACCTCGGGGGCCATTCCGGAGACCCCCGCTACGGCATGCTTCGTTATCAGATAGTGGTTTTCCCACGTAAAACCGCGAAATAATAAATAAAAAGATGATTCCTTCGAAAGTTAGACCAATACACCAGTGTAGCGTAGTAAACAAAGCCACAAGAACGACTGAAGGCACAAGCAAGAAGACCAGACGGCTCCATAATTCAGCGTCGCGGAGCCGAGCGATAGCGGCGCCAGCATTCCCTCTGGTAGTCTTAGTAGGAAACTCCGTGGTGACGGTTCTCCCGAGAATGCCAGCGCGTGCCGGAGAGGAATTCGAGCCACGGTGGGACACACACACGCACACACGCCGCCTTCTTGGTCTCACTCCTTCTGTCTCGAAAATGGGCCACCAGACAACTTCATTTTTTTTTCTCTCGCAGTCGCTCCTCCTCCCCGCTTTCTTTTTTTTTTTTCTCTGTCTGCGTGGTCCCTTCTTGCCTCTTTCTTGCCCTGGCCTTCTGATCGCCGCCCAGTTCGCGTGCGCATTTTTGTTTATTTTTCACCACTTCTTTCCTTCGCGTCGGCCTGCCGGCTTCGTCTGCTCGCACAGCCGGGCTGCCCGCGGCCGACGAACCCGCTTCAAATCATCCCGTCTGCAAAAGCCGCCATCTTCCTTTTTTTATTTCCTCGCCTTCGCTCGTGGTGGTCTACCTACACCCTTTCACTAAATCTGTGCAGCGTACTTCGAGACTCGGCGTCGACCAATGACGGGTGCGACCGCCCTTATAAAAATCGTGCATGGCATTCAATTGGATTTCGCCAGACGGTCACTCGAAAGCAACGAAGAGTTAATAAAAACACAAAATAAACTTTATGACAACATTTTGTAAGGGTGTACTGGTGCACCTACTCGTAAGTCTGGGACCCGTTGTACGAGCAACACAGTGGGCTTCGAGTATGGCTTGCAAAAGTCTAGAGACCACGGGAATAGTTATATATATATATATATATATATATATATATATATATATATATATATATATATATATATATATATATATATATATATATATATATATATATATATATATATATATATATATATTTTTTTTTTTTTTTAATTTTTTTCTAGCGCAGTCGCACAACGAGGATACGCGCGTATACGAAACGTGAGCGTAGCGCGTACACGAGAGTACGAAAGTTTTGATCTAGCGCAACTTGGAATTGTCTCATTGCATTATGCTGATCGAACAGGTGCACGTAGAAAACAGAAAAAAAAAACGATTTCGTGGCATCGGTGGCGTACAGTATGTTGCTTGCGTCTGTACGCGTCATTCCGGCGGCTGGAATAATATAGACGCCTTGCACGCGACTTCACGTGCGCCGTGTTCGAGCTCTATTCAATGCTTCCATAGCACGGCTGCGTGGAAATCAACGGACTCGCCTGTATGTGGCGTTTCGCAGTCCGACACACAGTAAAATAATTTACACCCTTGATGGTGAGAATTGCGAATCATAACACCCTTGAAGGGTGTTTTCATTCTAGAAATATCCCATCATCATGACTTCTTGCGAAGCGCAGGGCAGTTCTAGATGTCATAACACCCTTTTACCCACCAAAAGGGTGCACTGACTAAGAATATTGGGGGTGGGTGCAAGGGTGTTTTTGTTTATTTTTATTACATTCACAAACGTACAGTTGTACAAAGAGACAGCGTGTCCCACGGCACTACAAACCAGTGGCGGATCCAGAAGCGGGCCCTCCCCTACCCCAACCCCTTCCCCCCGAGAGATGTCGGACTTTCAATGCCGACAAAACTCCTGAAGAGGGTTCCCCACCGTTTCACTGTCTGTTTTGATGAGCCATTTTAAATATGTTCTGCGAAAAACCTGTTGCTGAAGCCCTACTATTATGTCATAGCGGGCTAGGTGGCACACAGTTCTCATATGTCGTCACGCACAAATTCCGCGGAATCCAAAAGCGCGCACATACTTTTTCTAGTATTGAATATTTAACCAAAAAGAAAAATGTTCAAAACGTTTTCAGCAAGGCAGAACTAATGCAGCTCTCGCTTTTGGGACGCCAGCAATCCAGCAAAATGAATAGGCCACGTGACAGCATGCAGCTGGACGCGCCACAATTGCTCCAAAGCATTGCGGTCGTCTAGGTTTCGTTCAAGCACAACGAAACAGGCAGAAAAGGGGGCGACGAACCATACGCGGACAAAAGATACGCCGATTCGGGAAGATTTGACCCCACCTTAGAATCTTTCGCGGAATCAATAACCCCAATTCGTTCTGCTTTTCTGACGTTTAAAAACAAGGTAGCTTCGTAGGCAAACTTGAGCCTTCTCACCCACCACAATGCTTTGATCAAGCAGCCTCTACAGAAAGAGCCGTGCAAAACGCTCATGGCTTCGCGTCTGTGTCAATTTACGAAGCTGGCTGTACAAAAAGAAACTATTAAGTTTGTAGTTGTATAGGAAAGGAAAGTTCTACTGGCTTACAAAGAGCTGCCAGAACGGAGTGCTCAAAAAGAAAGGGAGGAAAATGTGAGAAAGTATAGAGAACCAACGTACAATTTGCGATGCATACAGTATTTACCACACCGACTAACAGCGCTATTTACTCAAATATTTCCTCTCCCAAATTGGAGACAGTATTATTGCCTGCATGGATAGGACATTAAGCCAATCATTATAGATGGAATGAGATTCCAGAAATTGGCGGGGCATTAGCAGACCCATCTTTGTTCGCGGAACAGTGGCGAGGCATTTTTCAAGTGTGCGCGCGATTGCCCACCTGCAAAGTACGTTCGAGATGTCTTGGCATATGGAGACCTGTGCGAGACTCGCCTGTCTCCCCTCGCGAGACGGGTAGGACAGGTGCGCATGCTGAATACGGGAAAGAAATACTTTGTAGAATGAAATTGAACTCTGTCAAAACACCAGAGCTCTGGATGACAGGTTAGAGTGTGCACAGAGGCGTTCTGCCAGATTTTAAAGCGAAGCTTTCTATGCCTCCTCCCTTATAATTTCCAGTTCTGCTGCTGCTGCTGTCACTGCCTTGCCAGCCGCGTCGGTGGGTGGTTTGAGAGCGTGCATAATGTACATGAGAGGGACTCAGGGAAGGCGTGTGCGAGCCCTTTTAGCGAGAACTTCGTGGGCATCGCTACAATACTCTCTGGACCTCTTTGGCCGTCACAATGCCCACTGAAACACCCTGGTCATCGACACAATGCCATCTGGAAGACTAACGACGAGACAAGAGAATGTTTAAAGCCAACACCCAGACGAACTGGGTAAATAATAGCCACTTTTCGCGCGTGGCAGCTCGCATACATGGGATGATCGCCGGAGAAGGTAAGGGCGCTGTCGCCGTGGTCGCCCTTCTGTGCCCCGTGTCCACTCCAGCGCTAGTCACTTCAGCATGGAATATCAACTAGCCCGGTCTCACACCCTACAAACACAAAACACGCTTAGTTTGGGGTCTCCTCAATAAAAGGAACGCTCCTACTAAACATGGCAACAGTTGCGGGAAAACAGTAATTTTACTTCAAGGTATGAAAGGGCACGTTTCTGCTATTTCTAAAAAGTAAGCACCGCGCAGTTTTGTGCACGTGGATCACTGACTCAGGGCATGCAGAGACGCAAAGCCGCACTAAAGCACCGCAGCGTCAAGACGACAACACGCAAACGGCTGTCCAGCAAACCAACCCTTCAGCCCCGATGCCCGATACGATGCGCTCGTGTAAGGGAATTAGAGCGTTAACTTTCACGTAAGCTACGAAAAATGGCGCGCAACAGCGCCTCGAGCAAACACGTCTTTATGTATTATAACATTCAACATCACATCACGACTGTGGTAGGCCGTCAACATCATCGCCAAATATCTTCAGTGAACGCAAATAGACCAGCAAGCTGAGCTTATGTCGATTCCCACTGTGCGTGGGATCTGCCCGTCTTGATGATAATAATAATAATAATAATAATAATTGCTTAGAGGTAGTGTAAAATAAATAGCCTCGAAAGTAATATACATACGTAGTTTAAAAGAATATATGTTTTTATGCCTTGAAAACGAAACCGAAATTGTAACAACTTCCACCGACGGGTGTCGCCGCGATCGCTGCTTCGTCTCGCGGCGGGCCGCCGGGTGCACATGTGCGTGTTCTCCGTGACAGTCTTGAAGTTGTGAGTAATTAGATTGTTTTTCGCTACGTTTAGGTTGCACTACCTCGTTGTTTTCGTGTACTTTTGTGCTCATTGACGCGAAGCGAGCATCCGGACTGAAGGCGACGCGATTATGCGTGAGAAAGAAAGGCAGTAGCGACCTACGACATCGGTGTTTCTTTGTGACAGTGTTTACTATGCCTACGACGGCCGTCATTCGTGGCCAACAAGAAACATCTTCCATTCGGCCTGAACAGTGATGAAGTGGACTTTTTTTTTCGGCGGAATCCATCGTCAACATCGTCCATCCACTACGTAAACGAAATGGCGTGCCCAGAGTACTCATCGTGACAGCGCTCCGCCTTCAAACCGAGGGCCTTTTGCAAGACGCATGGACTGCTCATATAAAGGGTACGTACGTACGTAGTCACGTTCAGCGTCGCATTTTTGTGGTGCGTCGTTGCGGTAGTAATTTTAGCGTAATTTCTTTAAAGGACAGGACAAGGTGTGTTGGATGCGAGTGTAGTTTGTGTACTCCAGGCGGAGCATACGGGCACCGAACGTGAAAAAGAAATGAAAATATATCGGATGTTTCATTGTTCGTGTGTCCTCAACTAATTGTGGCAGCACATAGAGTTGTAGAGAATTAAGTACTGCTACGCGTCAGTATTCGGCGCAGGCAGGTAAATAATACTTTGGTTTGGCTAATTAGTAATCTGTTACTAAAGATGGGCGCATACTTATACCGGTGTCACACGGCCGCTTTCGATCACGATTGAGCCTGTTCTGGATCGAAATTTTCGACCGCGATTGGCTCCCGTCCGCTGATTCAGGAAGGAAGCAAAACGCGACCAGAAATTCGATCCCACTCAGGATCGATCGCGGCCAAAAGTGTGCAGTGTGACAACCGTATTAAATATGCTAGTGCTTTCATCGCTAGAACTAATACCAAAGAACCACAACCATCCCGGCTATGTGGTTATCCTTCGTTTTCAGTTGTACTCGTTTGTTCTAGAAGCTCTCGTGCCGTTGCGGATGAACGCGTGGTTGCGCTATTTGTTTATGAATTTATCTTTTTGTATAAATAAGTACACCGAGCCTAATCAATTTTTTTCTCGACCTTGAACTCGTTTCTTGGTTTCACGCAGGCATGCTTATTACTACTACTATTTGTTTTCTTGTTGTACGACTGAACCCTACCTAAGGCGTACTGTCAGTGGTCGACAGTATTTCTGAAATGAACTGCACTGAACATCCTACAGCTATTGTACGTTTCACTACCTTATTCTAATGTCTAGTTATAAAGCGTATGGTTATTGTAACTATTCTTGGCTTGTATATATGTGTGTATTAAGCTGGTAAATGCTTAATTGTATTTGCAGTTTTGAGAGGTTCTTTCATTAAGTGGTCAATCTCGGGTGGTATTAATGGTGAGTTGTTTTCTTGTGCCCATGCAGTTAGTCAGCATGAAGAAATTGCATGGGAACCGGCTGATTGTCTTGGGCCTACACATTGCTCAAAAGACAGGGAAGATGTCTGAGCCGACAGGTATACTTTTTTCATCACAATT
Organism: Dermacentor andersoni; assembly: GCF_023375885.2. Lineage (NCBI taxonomy): Eukaryota > Metazoa > Arthropoda > Arachnida > Ixodida > Ixodidae > Dermacentor > Dermacentor andersoni. The sequence goes on along the minus strand of NC_092821.1, from coordinate 151,484,058 downwards.
GGCCTACATATTTTTTCCACTGGAGGATGAAAACCTCTCCCAGTGAGCTCCAATTACCTCTGTCTTGCGCTAGCTGATTCGAAGTGAAGCCCGCAAATTTCCTGACTTCAGCATACAGTCTAATTCTCTACCGTCCTTGACTACCCTTCTCTTCCCTTGGCATCCGTTCTGTAACTCGAGTGTGCCACCAGTTATCTGCCCTATGCATTACATGGCTGACGAAGGCACTTGGGCTAGTTGGTGCTCATTGCAGACTTGAGACATCAATAACTAGCGTGAAAAAGACGACAACATCAAGAAGCACATAAGACAGAACTCTAGACTTCAACTGAAATTTTTGCTGCACAGAAACATGGGATGCACAGAATGTCGACCGACGGAAACAACACAGGAGTTATCGGAACAAATTGATGAATAGGTTAATTTCACATACAAACACTCTTAGTGAGAGCCATGGACGGCTGCTCACACACCTGCTCCCCACTTTCTTGATGCAAAGTGGTTCGTATATTTCCCTATGAACCTGCTTCTGGAGCTGCCTGAGTGCAGGATTGCTTTGAAACTGCTCGGTGCACGAGCACGTATGGCGATAATTGGCCAGGTGGCCACCAGCCACTATGGCACTGAAAGCATCCCTATGTTCCCTCGAGCCAAACAGGCCGGTGTTTAAAAGACTGCTTCGGGGAACCAAGATAGGGCAGCTGTCAGTGGCTGGTGGCCATCTGGCAAATCATTGCTGTAGGTGCTCATGCACTGAGCAGTTTCAAAGCGCTCATCTGCCCATGCAGCTCTAGAGGCAGGTCAACATGAAAATATTCGAAGCACTTTGCATCAAAAGATGGGTGATAGGTGTGTAAGCACCCCTTCCCTGGCTCTCACCAAAAAGAGCGTTCGTATCTCGAAATGAACCTATCCATCAATTTGCTCCGATACTTCCTTTGTCAGACAGGGAAAGGGAAAGATGAATGTTGCTTCCATCCGTCGAGGTCGCATCCCCTGAATCCTATGTTTCTGTGTAGCCAAAATTCCAGTTGAGGCCTAGAGCTCTGTCCTGTGTGCTTCTAGCTGTCGTCCGTTGTCTTTTTCGCGCTAGTTAATGATGTCTCAAGTCTGCACTACATGGCCTGACCAGCTCCTATCCCCTCTTTACTCTTTATGTCAGCTACGATATCAGCTCCTTCGTCTGCTTTCTGAACCACGCTGCTCTCTTCCTGTTTCTGCTGCCATCAGGATGAGAGTGGACATGACAAATGAAACTGAGTGTCATTTAGACAGAGGAGCAGTGAGACTTCCTGTGCTTTACCTTTTGTTGTTATACATAAAAGTTGAAATTCCACCAACACATCTTTTTCCACCTTGTGATTTTCCCATAGCTGTGACAAATAAATATATAGGCTTTAAGAAACTAGAAATGCAGTTTGCCTAATAAAAAGAATACTTTTGCACTTAAAGGTAATGTGTATGATGCTCTAACTCCTTTGATGCATGTGCCTTGAGAGGTGTTGATGTTGTTCTTCATTTCTTTCAGTAAGCTTTACTTGATGGGTCTGACTTTGTATAAAGAAATAAGTTCTGAAGAAACCATAATACCTGACAGGCAGAATTGTCGAGGTTGAGAGCGAAGTTTTCTTTCATGACATTTTTTTCAGGCTGTGCTAGTTGACCCATGATGTTCAACAGTGTGGACTTGTACAAAGGACGTCGAAAGTGGCGAGAAATTGCGACAAATGCTATCGCCTCTTTCTCCATCCTTTGTCGAGTTCACATTGTCGAACGTCACCAACCAATACCTACTAGCCCGTTTGCGTACCTGTACTAGTTGAGTCATTTCTACTATGGTACTGTAAACCGAATGTGATAAATTCAATACAGGTGCCTTTTCTATCTTTGTACAAGTAAGTGTTTCATATAATAGTTTAAGGCATTATGGTTGATGTCATGTTTTGACACCACCATAACCTCATAAAATATCTTCATGCATGCGAAAGGTGCCTCTTGTACAAGTTGCATGCTGGCCTGATATGGAGAACAAACCTGGCAGGAGGTAGAGCACATGCTGTATTGTAAACAAGACGCACGATTGCATTTACTTGGCAGTTA
>NC_092821.1:147711958-147744458 GCF_023375885.2 Dermacentor andersoni | reverse complement strand
CTGCTTCTAAATGCCGCGAGATCGAGCCAAATAGCCGCCTGGTAGACACTTGCTACCCCACGATAATGTGCATCGGTGTGGATGCTACGTCGCGTTGGCTGCTACTCGTTACTTGTTCGCATTTGTGCTTTGGGAGCACATATTCTTTAAAGTCTATCTTCCGTGGATGTATCGCAGTCGTAAATGGTATAAATTTTTTTTACGAAGTGGAGACTCATTTTTCTGTGCGCTGTAGCCTTTGCGCTGCAATAAAATTAGTCACTGCACATTTCGAGCGCACTATGCATCTCGCCGCACTCTCCGTTGACCACAATCAATTAAATTTTATTGCCGAGATGGTGATTTTTACACTTAACAAAAAATACTTGGCTTCGTTATAAATAAATGAAATGGTGTTACAATACCTGAACGCAATGCTTAACAGATTCCTCGCAGCAATGTGTTTATTCCACAATGTTTCTTATGCCACGAAACATGAACAAGGTGGCATGAGAACACGCAGCAGTAGGAAAGAAAATGCTGGGCGCTGATATGCTGTTGCCGCAGAGAATTGATCTGACACATCTGATTGCACGACTGTCATTTACTGGTGACGCGACAATCCTTGATTGTTTCACAGGGTGCATTTTTTATTATGTGAATATTCCACTACGGAGAAATATTTTGGTTCGCAAGTGCTCTTTACCGCTTTGCCACTACAAAAGGGAATCGTAAATAAAGTATTACGAGAGCCCCATGCATAATATTTCAGTCGCTAAACACACGACACTTCAAAATGAGTGGCTTGAGGCTAATATCATGAACTCTTTCGCGAGGTGGTGTCACCGTGACGTAAGACAACGGGAATTCTTTGACAAATAACCAAAATAATCGAGTGAGGCTGCCGTTTTAAGGTATTAAAAACTGCTCGCATCATTCTCATTAAATATTCAAAAGCAACCTTGTTGCTAAAATACAGTGCTTTTAATGCTACCGCGACAAAAAAAATTGTGATGCCACGTGGCGACCATTCCAGAGCGCATTCAATCCCAAAATTGCGCGTCTGATAAATTGCTATATTGCTGTATAAGGCAGTTATGTATGCGTACAAGTGGTGAGGTAGAGTCAAGAACTTGAATTCTTAACACCACTGTACAGGAATGAAGACATTCTTATAACCAGTGCGAGACTAGCAGAAATTTGACTTGCGTAACCTAACGGCAGCGCCAGCATCATGGGCAAAATGCAAGCCAAACAGAACAAAATTTACCATAGATGTACCAGAGCAAACTGCGTTTCGCGCTCCGTTCGCGTATGGTAGGTATTTTTCGTTTATTTCGTGCAAGAATGTGGGCTTGGAGTGCAATATAGTATACCTTGTCTGCAGTGAGTGCGTTTCAAAACTAATAAATTAGCTCAAATCACCCACAGCGAAGAGCCGCAATGTACATTTCAATACGTTCAGCCAAGCGTCTATGAAGGCTAACGCTGCGATAGTGCTGCCACCTGTAGCTCAATATGACGGCCACTTCAGCGAGGAGCGCGGCGTAATTGAATCAAGAAGGGTAACGCGGCCCACCACAGTAAGCTGACTGGCTCAACTGTACGCATGGTTGGCTTTCATCTACACTGCGCACATTGTCGGCGTGCACTGATACAGACAGATCGTCGCCGATGGTGTGACGGCGTCAAAGATACTGGTTGCGCTCAGCAAGAGAGGAACAAGGTAAAAGCAGGAGCCAACGCTTAGGCATAGAGAGAAAGAAATATAACAAGAGGGGACGCTCGGCGAAAAGTGGCAACAGGATATACGTCACGCTATAGTATTAACGCCGACCGCTTGCTGCCGCGAGCATCGAAAAAAAGAAACAATGTGAAATGAGATTAACAGAAATTGTTTTATTTTTTTACTCTTTCCCGGCAAAAGTGAAAATATCTGCGTATAAATAAATCAAACTTTGCAGCTTACTTCCGTTGCCTAGCGACAGGCGAATCGGCGAATCACGAGCCAGGTGCATGCGTCATTCGTCAGACGCACCGCTGAAGCGAGAGAGACCGGTCGCGCGTCCGAGCGTTGGCCTGTTCGGTCACCCGTCTGCCTGTCTTTTCTACTTTTGGATTTAGCCGGGTCTGGTGGGCTCCCGGCGAATTCTTGCGTTCCTTCTGAACTTCGGCATGGCACCGTTGCACTATTGGACTATACGGCAAGGTGAGAAACTATGTTCGACACTGATGCCCCGCTCGAAGTAAGGCTAGAAGGACAGAACATCCCGGAACAAAAAATGATTAGAATCCTCGGCATGTGGCTGCAAGGAAGCCGGAAATGCAGCCACACAATCTGCCTGCTAAACAAAGCAGCAGGACAGGTGGGCCGAATGATTAGCAGAGTGGCACACAAGCGATATGGCATGAAAGAGGAGGACACACTCAGGTTGGTCAACAGCCTGATAGTAAGCCGGGTCACATACTCACTGCCGTACCATGCAATCACCAAAACCGAAAAAGAGCAAGTGGAGATCATCCTCCGGAAAGCGTATAAAACAGCTCTCCACCTCCCAAGGAACACATCCAACGACAAACTCATGCAACTTGGAATCAGCAACACTTTTGAAGAACTAAGGGAATGCCAGCTCAACGCACAAGTACGAAGACTCAGCAATACAACAACAGGAAGGGCGCTCCTGACAAAGCTAGGTCGGGAAGTAGAAGAACCACAAAGTAGCAGGGCCACAATACCAGACCCACTAAGAAAGAAACTACGAATACAACCTATCCCTCGCAACATGGACCCAAACCTCCATGCGAGTAGGAGACAGGCTAGGGCAGAGTTTTACGAAAAGACGATGGGACATCGGGACAATACAGTCTATACCGATGCGTCCCTATACTCACAAGCACACAAAAACAACGCGGCAGCGGTAGTAGTAAATAATCAAGGAGAATTAATCACAGGACTCACGGCCGAGGTGGCTAACATAACCGAGGCAGAGGAAATTGCTGTCGCACTGGCAGCGGAAGAAGGTTATAGAACAGGAATATCCCTCAATATTCTAACAGATTCACAAGAGGCGTGCCGGAGCTATATAAGAGGCAGAATTAGTAGCACGGCGCTCAAGATCCTCAGCAGAGTTCCAATCGCTGAGGAACAACCCACACATAACATTATCTGGATACCAGGCCACGCAGGGATCAGGGGCAACGAAGGGGCGGACAGCCTAGCTCGAGGGATGACCAGCCGAGCAGGAACGTCAACCGCCCCAGAGGGGCCACGGATCAACTGCGGGAACAGCTATTCAGAGCTATTAAACCTCTATAAGGGGCTAAGATATCAATATCCCCCACCACATAAAGCATTAACAAAGGAGGAGGCCGCAGGATGGCGGAGACTGCAAACGGGCACCTTCCCAAACTTACACATACTAAGTAGGATGTTCCCCACGCAGTATAGCGCAACCTGTCCGTGGTGTGGAGCTAAACCAACATTATACCACATTACATGGGAGTGTACAAGAAACCAGGCATTCCACAAACACAAAACACCAAGTGCGGAGCAATGGGAGAGCTGGCTCACCAGCCGCGAGCTAGAGGCTCAAAGAGCTCTAATAGCGCACGCGTGCGAGGCGGCCCGGCTCAGTGGAGCCCTGGACTAGGGCCCCATCCATGGCTGAAGATGACCCAAGCTTCAAGAATGAAGACTTCGGCCTCGAACCGCTAAAACCTTAAAAGACTCAATAAAGTTTTCCATTCCATTCCATTCGACATTCTGCGACGCATTTCAAGCAATCAGGCTTACAGCACGGCAACTAGGCTAGACTTGTGACGCAGTTAACGAAAAACAGCCCGGCTGTCGTGGCGCACTTAATTTGAATTAGTGAATCGTACTGGGAGATGCTTGCGACGCTTTCTATGAGCCCCAATTTTATTGTAACTCACTTCGGTAGTTTTTGGGCACGGTGGGCCCACAGGGTGCTTTGACGCAGTTTCGTGTCTACTCGATCTTACTGCGACAAGTTCTGGCGACGCTCAGCATTACTGTAACTAAATTCGTTACCTTTTGGGATACTTTTCAAGCGCAGTGAGCGCGCCTGGCGCTTTGACGCGGTTAGCGAAAAGCAACTCGGCCGTGGTGCGCAGTTTAGTTTCGCGCTTTAATGCAACAAGTTCATAGCGCTTTCTCTGAAGCCCAACATTGTTGAAAATTATTTTCGGTACTTTTTTTTTTTGTTAGTTATGAGGCACGCTCGCCACGCCTGGCGTGACGCAGCGAAGAGCAGCTCGGCCGTGGTGACAGTTAGTTCGGCGCGTACTGAATGTTACTGCGACAAGTTTGTATTTGTATTGTATTGTATTGTATTGTATTGTATGTGTATTGTATTGTATTTGACAATTTGTATTGCCCCGCAAGCAATTAGTGTTGTTTCGGTACTCCCGCTTGTCGAAAACGCGATGAGCAATTGCCAATAGTGATAACACGGGAGCGTGTTGCTTGCACCGGCAGAACGCGGAAAAGATAACGCCAAGGAGCTCGAACGCCACGAAGTTGCAACTCGAAAATTCTGTCTTGTGAACGACTGAACACAGGCTTTGTACCTACGCATTTGTCTTGAGTGCGAGTAGAAGGAACTCTACGAGCGTCCAGCATGGTCTGGTTGAGAGCCTGTGCTGTGGCCACCTCTGGGGTGTATTCGTAGCGTATACTATCGCGTCGGTTGTAGCCAAGTTCTGGAAACGCGCAGTAGCCCGTGTATTCGTGCTATTAACGTGCAGGTCGGGCATTTTCTACGCCATTTATATAAAAGTGAACTGCTTCTGTTTGTAATGCCACCCATTCACCACTTTCGCACGCTTCGCCTCTACACGCATTATTCTTGCATGTTAATACCAAAATGACACGCGCTTGTAATTTAATTTTTTTTTCAGCTGACGTCGGTATGGTGGAGCTTCCTACGGGAACTACTGCTGCTTACCTGGTGCCACAACGTTGGACGAAAAAACGCACAAGAAGCCCGCAACGAGCATTTATATAGAATAAAATAAACATTACCTAATTTCACAAGGCGTCTCGCGTCTTTATGAAATTGCACGTGGCTCATATTCGATGAGGCTTGTGAAGATCGTTCGCAATCTATTTTACTCAGTAAACGATTTCGCACGAATACCACGTGCGGTCGAGCTGTAGAAGAAAAAAAAAGCGCAGCCAGGGTGACGCGTACCAGCTAGCATTCAAAACGCGCGCGCAGAAAACCGAAACCGGAAGTGTGCTTCAAGTATTAACGCCGGAGGCTTGGTGCGCGGCAGTCAATTGGGCCGCTGGGCTCTATGGGAAGTGTCCGCTCTTGCATTCCTTTCTCTATGGTTTCGGCATGCATTCCTATGCATTCCTTTCTCTATGGCTTTTCCCAAGGCGAAACATCGCAACCAATAGGTGTAAACGTTTCAAAGGGAGCTTTAGAGTCTATAGGCAACAGCACTTGGTCATTCTTCACTGGGTTGCTTAGTGTTTGTTTTTTTCTCTCTTTGTGTTGTTCTGTTTATATATTTATTCCATCTTTCTTTTGCACGAGTACCATTTCCAGCCCCTTTCCTTTTATCTCTTACAGAGACCCGACTGTTCACCGACCTCCAGCGGAGCAGGTATTCCTCGCCCCGCTACAACCGTCGCCCAGCCCCCTTCCACGAAAACAAGGAACGTACAGTGACACGCCAACCGGCTGACACACGGCGCTGCTTCACGTTCCTCCACCGACGTTGAATAGCATACCCTTCTTTCAATTCTACACCCTCGCCGTTAACACACCCTCGTTCGTTGCCTCGCCAACCAGCCTTACCCCCTCTCACCTTTAGAAGAGCCCTAGCTATATATACTATGCCGAGGAAAGCGTATGTTGCCTTCAACGTCCACCTGTCAAAACCTTGGCTCCTGCTTTCACCTTATTCTTGTTTTGCTCATCGTGTTGAATTTCTATCTCCCAAATTTCCCGTGTTTTTCCTACTTGTGCTCAGGTGACTCACTGAGTTCAGGCACAGGGGTGCACTGGTTGCGTTTTGGAGTTAGTTTGTAGTGTAGGTCCAGTAAGTGCTGTTTCTTCTGTAGCGCCATAGGAGATTCGCGAAATTCTCCGTTAAATCGCAAGCGGCGAAAAATCAATATGGAAAGAAGGAGGAACTTATTCGGCGGTGCTCGGGTATAATTAAAAGAAACGCAATCCCTTGTAATTATTGTAATGTACTGCAATCTCTCTCTATAGAGAATTTCACTTGTATAGCCTTTCCACTTGCTTTGTTTTGTCACGTTGCTTCTCTGAGGTCTCTCGTTAAACAGTTCAGCAGACTGAATGTGGGTCAACTATTTCCCTTTGCGCTCATAACCACAAAACATTACTCCCCCACCCCGCCTGCGGAAACTGGAGCTGCAGCACCAGTCAACAATACGGGTCTGTCTTGGCATTCCCCGAACCTCTCAAGTGGCGGCCACTCTTGCTGAGGCATGTACCTAGCCCCTGTCACTACTCTTCCTGCAACATGGGCTACGACACATTGATTGCCTACACCATGTCGCAGATGGTCAAGCACTCCTGACCCGCCTACGCTCCCGGCCAGCATCACACATGGGACGGCTGTGTGGCCTCTATAAGGAAGTCATAGGGGACACGCCTGCAAACGCCGTACAGCCTCGTCCACCACACCGACCACCAATCCCTATCTCGACGGAGCTGCCAGGTGTTTCAAAGAACCCCTCCCCAACATGTGCCCTACAGCAGACGGCAGCCTCTCTCCTCCAAGAGAGACTTGGGGACCACCTTCACATCTTCGTCGATGGATCCGTGATACCGGAGACGGGCTCATCCACAGCATCCTGCGTTGCACCGGCCCCACAAGAGCAAGCTGTGCCGTCTCTCGGGACATGCAAGCTCTGCCGCAGCAGAGCTAGCAGGACTGCACCTTGCTGTGGACCTACTGGCAGAGGAGCTACCAACGACTCCGGCAGCTATCTTCTGCGACTCCAAGGCGGCGCTGCTTTGCCTGCAGAGCCCTGACAAGGCTAGCCTTGGGGTTGCACTGCTCTCGTCAAGACTGGCGGCCCTTCAGGATGCAGGATGCTCACTATCCCTGCACTGGCTACCGGCGCACGTAGGGATCTCGGACAATGAAGAGGCAGACACTCTCGCAAAGAGCGCCCACCACTCAAGCGTCCCCCTCAGGCCTGCTGTAACGGCCGCGGACTTCTCGAGGCACAAGCTGCGCCGACACATCATCGCCTGCCATCCGCATAAACGGGTATCCCTGGGACGGCCTCCACGGCCTCTTCCACAGCACCGCCTCCCACTAAGGGATACCTCGTTGCTTCTCCGACTGCGGGTTGGCTGCTACTGGACGGCAGCCCGCCGGCAGCGCCTTGGGAAAGCCACCTCGCCAGCCAGTGCCTCCTGCGGTGATCCAGAGACTCTGGAGCACCTTCTGCTGGCCTGCCTTGCTCCCCTGCAGCACCGGGGCCGACTTCTGCAGGAGTTCTCCCACCTGGGGCTCCCATGTTCACGACAGGAAGACATCCTCTTCCCCAGTCGTAATCAGCTACCAGCCTTCCTAAGTGTTGTCGAGTACCTCGACTCGTCAGGGCTTTCGGCGAGATTCTAGGAAATTTCTTCAAAGATGAATAGCCTAACGGCTATTCACCACCTCGGGCCACTCCTCCGGTCGAAGCCACTGGGCCTTCCCGGCCGAGCTGCTCCGCTGCTGCCATGGCGACTCTCTACCTTTCTCCCTCCTACCTCCTTCACTCCCATATCCTCCCCCTGCTGGCGCTGAGCCGTGCTCCCGCAACGGTTGCAGACGATAGTGCCAGCCTTTCCTCCTTTCCCCACAAGAACCACTTCTCTCTCTCTGCCAAATCTTCAGATCATTTGACATGAATGAATAAGTACTGCTTGCAAAAACATCATGTCTAAGCAATGCCAATAAAACCGACCGACGAAGCAAAGCGAGTCGTCCCGCTTAGTAGCGTCGCAAAGTCGCATTTTGAGGAGTAAGGGGGGGGGGGGGGCAATAAACCTCTACGAAAAGTTCCCACATTTCTCTCTGGGAATTGTTTTTTTTCCGAAGGGGCCAACGCGAGGAAGAAGCTCTTGTGCCTAAAGCGCCGAGCCGACCTCTGTTTTTTTTTTTTTTTTTTTTTTTTTTTTTTATTCGCTGCCCTCGACGAAGCCCTAGCACGGTATGTATCGCAGTATGCGGGAATTTGGAACGCGAAGATGCGACCGCGTCGGATCATGGCTGTCGAAACTGAAGAGAGAAAAACGCGAGCGCGGTGAGGCTGCGCGCTTTCTTCAGGCAAATGAGAGAACCGTCGCGCGTTAATCCAACAATCACGCTCCGTCCAAGACAAGATGACGGCCGGATCTCGCGAGGTCAGTCTCGCAAGGAGGCTTAAAATTCCTTGCCGTCTCGTCCCAATGCGCTATTCGCCTCGTGTGAGCCAAGAGCCGAAGTACCTCGACCAACGCTCATGGTTGATGACGTAAGAAGGTGATCCAACGTGGAGGCGTGGCTACTGAGTCTACGCACGAATACAACGAGCGTGTCCTACGATGCAGGACGGCCGCGGGAAATAGATGGCGCCCATCGTAATTTCGCGCGGAATACGATACGATTAAAATACGAATTAAGTGAAGAATAAGCATGAAGACATTCCTCTCGCATTCCAGCGTGTGAAAGTGGATGTACACAGCGAATTTATTGCCGACGTTAAACGAGCACCACAGCAACAAGGCGTCGCACCATCGAGATCTATATAGCGTCAGCTACTGTGTTCGCGCCCTTTCCATTTGTGCTTTGACGCCGTAGTGCTTGCTGTGCTTGTTCGCGGAGTTCGTACGCTTGCACGTAAATCGCGTTCATGAAGACAACGTTCATTCATTTTTTTTACCACTGTTTGCCCTAACCTCGAATTACCCTCACAGCGCACGCTACGCAAAATTCTACGAGAAGAGCGCTCACGCATCAAGGTGTTATTTAAACAAGAGAGGTTACGAACACTGAGTCACAATCGAGGCACATATAAGCTAACATACACAAAGTACGAAGCGTTGTATAACAGGGCACGTTTTCAAAGTAGTGTCCGAGTCCTCACTCCATAACATATAACCGCACAGACCCACGAAAGCGCACAGTTTCACATAAACTCATTGTCACACGTATAAAATGATGTTGAATATATACAGTGTGCACAATGGTCATTTACAATGATGACGTTACAGACAAACTTTACATAATTTTGTAATGATTCTAAAACATCTGTATATAAAAAATGATTATGTATACGAGAGCACGCCCACACAGAAATCATGGACACCTACATCCTATGCATATTCAATAAATACTTCTGGTGACCTGGCTACGATAACCAAGCTGGTCGACAATTGAGCCCCACGCGTCCATCAGCCACGGACGGGAAACGGCATGACCACTGTCGAAGGAACTCCTCTTCGCCAAGGAAGAACAACTCCTCTGACACAAAGGACAGCAGCTCAGAGTACAACCTCTCAAGAAGTAGAAATAGGGCGCAGCAACGACGACCCGCGGCAACTGCCTCGCACTGGTTACGCCATAGACAAAAGACCCCCCACCGCAATTGAAAGTCGCGCAAAGTGGCCACGTGAGCAGCGACCAGATGTAATAAAGCAGTTGGCTACGAGGCCACGGGAACCAGTAAGCACGGCCCTCCAAAACATCCTGGCAACGACGCGTTGCAGCAGCGTATATTTATTGAATTTTTGAAGTGGGAAAGTGGGACAAAGGGAAGATGGGACTACGCCTGACCACTCTAGCCTGTCACGAGTTGGAAGCACTTGCCACCCTAGACGCCACATGAAGTCGCGTAGGTGGCCTGGCAGAAATGACGCCGTTGTTGCATCCCACGACATATTGTTGGAACGTGCGTGGCGGGCTGGAGGAACTAGAGGAAGCAGTTAAGGTGACATAGTGGCTACAACACGGTTTTCGAGAACGTCAACATCAAGACACACCTGTTGTACGTGGCGATAAAATGCCACGGCCATAGAGTAAAATGCAGGGGCGTTTAACACTTGTGGTCCGCGATTTAAGTGTACGGCTGGTAGCAAGTACAGAGTTATTGTGCCAAGGAAATAGCCGGCGAGTTCACGCGCGGGACGCTGATTACGTTGTAACTGGGGGAGCAGAAATCGGACAAAGCGGACAGACACAGATGGGAACGCGAACCGACCGCGAGAGCGTACTTATCCAAGCGCCGCGCGACAGATCAGTTCTGTACTGCCCTACCAGAGAAGGTACCAAGAAGGGACTGCAAAGACCTAGTAACCCGTAATGGTGACTGTACAACGTGACAAACGTACCATACACTGCTGCAAAGACACCCTGAATATTTCACCTTATATCTTCAAGAATTGAGAGCCACATACAGTCGGATATGCCATCATAGGTGTAATCAAGGCCTAAAATGCAAATTGAATCGCTTCTTTTAAGACGGAAAAGGCGACTTAGGCGTGTCTTTATGGAACCAATGGACAAGTAACGACATTTTGAAAAATTTACCGCAGTAATTTAAGTATTTCCTGCTTAATGAAAAGGCAAAGGCTGAGGGATAAGCTGTCTTCATTCCTGAGATAAAATGTTATGTCATCGGCGAAGGCTGCCACCTTCACAACACCGCTATTAGGCAGTGGGAGACAGCCCACGCAAGGATCTCTCAGTACCGTGCGCAGAAATGGCTCCGGACTGAACACAAAGAGTACTGGGGACAGAGGGCACCTCTGACGAACACCATGAGTAACGGGAAATGGTGCACTTTATCGACCATCAAGAAACAATATACTTCGGATATTTGAATAGGCATTCCTAATAAGTTCAACAAAATTTGACGAAAAGCCAAACGAGGTCAGTACACTAAATATGTAGCTATGTTCAAGGTTGTCAAGTGCCTTTTCTTGATCTAGTGAAACTAAAGAGACTACGTACGTACTGACCTTGTCATCGCATACGTCATTATGTCACGCGTAACGAACGAGAGACTATTTCTCTGCCAGGGACCCAGCATACCTGATGGTGTCCTATTAATAACGAAGGCATCGGGCTTCCCAAGCGCCGAGTGACAACAGCTTTGAAGGTTTTGAAGGCCAACTATTGAGGCCGTCGCGTCGACGACGGTCTCGGGACAATTCCCCGTAGGAACAACAACATCGAAGACTTTGGCCTTCAACGGAGTGCACGACACTGTAGGCGCCATGGTGTAAGAGGTGGACGTGTCTGACGTTAAACCCGTGGGAAGGTCAGCGGAAACTCCTCAATAACTTCATTGGATGCGACACTGCCTCTGTGCAAACCTGTGTTTAGAAAAAGTTTATTTCAACCTGAGACGTTACGAACACTCAGTCACATTCACGGCGCAATTACACCTGTTATGTTTAGAAAAATATTATTTCAATAAACAGACGATACTAACACTTGGTCACAATCACGGCACAGTTCCCCCAGGACGATAACATGTACAAAAAACGAAGCATTTTATACACAGCACATATTCGAGGTAGTGTCATAGTCCTCACTCACTAACGTATAACCACATCGACCCATGGAAAGGCACAGTTACACATAAACTAATTGTCACATGTAAAAAAAGATGTTCAATATATGCGATGTACACAATGGCTATGTACAATGGCGATGTGACAGAGACAGTTTACATAATTTTGCACTGATACTGTGAGATGTGTATATACACAAATGATCATGTATACGAGAGCACGCATACACAGAGATCACGGGCACCTACAATCTATGTATATTGAATGAATACTTCTGATGGCCTGCCTACAAGAACCGGGCTGGTCGAAAATTAAGCCTTACGCGTCCATCAGCCGCCAACAGGAAACGGTATGACCACTGTCGAAGGAACTCTATTTCCTCAAGGAAAATGAGATCCTCTGATGGAAACGACAGTATCTCAGAGTAGAGCCTCCACAGAAGTGGAAACAGCTACATTCTGCGCATACGTTAGTCACGTGCGCACGAAGGTGCGTGGAAGTGTACCATATATCCTCATTCTAGGATGGCCTCCGCCTGGCGCAAGTGCCTTATTGAACTCGTACGATTTTCCGAAGTAAAATGTGTCCTAAAACTGGTGCAGTACGACTTTCACAAAACCTAGAGACATGATAGCATGGAATTCTGATCTGAATATACGATAAAACATAATTCTCTAAGAAGAAAGCTCAAAAAAGCCCTCTTCTAGCTGCCATATCGTTTTCAGTGAGCCGAGACCGAAAACTTGCGAACAACTAGCGGCTAACAACTTCGCTGTGAAATAAGATACAGGAGAGCGACACACAGTCAGTATTTTTAACGCGATAGCATTAAAAAGCCCGTGCCTCAAAAAAAAAAAAAAAGAGGCGTCAGCTTCTGCGTCCCGCGTCGGCGTTGGACGTCACCTCGGCAAAGAGAATTTGGAACGCAATTCCGAACCACGCATACCCAACCCCTTCTCTGCCACCAAAGTTGCTCATGCCTTGTCTTTCATTCGTTACAAAGTTATTCCTCGGAATTTTGAGAACGGCATCCCACAAGCAAATGCAATGAAAAAAAAACGCCGCAACGTATTCTCTTGTGAGACTGAAACATTAAGAATCCGAAACCATAACAGGAGATAGACCCATGCAAGAGGCAGCGTCTCCACCACAAAGCTCGCCTTCGTGCATAGCGTTCGCAGCCAGCGCTTCCCAGTAAACGTTACGGTTACATAAGTTGTAGTTCCCGGGAAGCATGAAATGCAGTAAGGGGTCCTTTAACGTTGTCGCATTCCATTCTTAAGGCGAAGCTGTAAGCGTCCTCCAGATTTTTCATCCAATCACTTGAGCAACCGCGCACGGGGACTTTACCTTCCTCAGCGTCGACACTTGGTTGACACTTTCCTTTTTTTTCTGTTGTAACATACGTTACATTAAAAGAATTTTGTCGAGTAAAAAGTTTTTCATGCCTGTTTGCACTGGTTCCGAAACATTGTTCTGTTCCTAAAATATTTTGTTAAAAACTTCCCCTCCCACCAAAGCAGTTTGGAGGGTTGTTAATTGTGTCGTAATGAAGAGGTGTTATTTACCGTCGGTTCTATTCACCGTGGTTAATTACATTCTGAGCGAAGGATGTAAGTGAAGACTCGGACACTATTTTACAAACGTGCCGTGTGTACAATGCTTCGTTTTATGGTATGTCTAGCGTCCTGGTGGAATTGCACCGTGATTGTGACTCAGTGTTCTTATCGTTTCTTGTTGAAATAAACTTTTTCTAAACACAGGAGAGGAAAACCGCGTCATTTCTACTTGGCCGCGTACACAAATTCATGTGGCGTCTAGGGCGGCAAGTGCTCCCAACCCGTGTCAGACTAGAGCACTGGGGCGTAGTCTCATCTTCGCTGTGTCCCAATTGCCCCCCTTCAAGAATCTAACAAGCATGTGCTGCTGGAATGCGTCGTTGGTAGGGTATATTGAAGGGCCGTGCTTGCTGGTTTTCGTGGCCTTAAAGTTAACGGCTTTATTACATCTGGTGGCTGCTCACATGGCCTCTTCGCGCGACCTCTAATAGCTGTGGGGGCGTTTTGTCTATGGCTGAACCGGTGCGAGGCATCGGGCTGCTGGGCTGAAGTAACAGGGTTGAGGACCAACCATCGGACCAAGTTGGGTGACTGAGTATGTGGCACTGCGTAGACATAGTGCTGCTCTTCAACGAACCTCTTTCAGGCCGACATGGGTCACTGTAGACGAGGGAGTAGGTGGGCACAGCTGCTCAAAGAAACTCTTTCACGTCGACATGGAGTACGTGGTGTGCGCCACTCGGTCTGTGCTGGTCTCCAATGCACCTCTTCGATTCCAGCTTGGGTCACTGGGTGTGTACGTGCCTATAGGTGTGTGTGCCGCTCTTCAATGAACGTCCTTGACGCCAAATTGGGTAGATAGGTGTGTTTGCCACTGGAAACGTGCCGTTTTACGATCACGAAAAAAGATGCCTGAAATTTCTCCGAAGTTGAGTGGAAGCGAGGCCACGTCACAAAGGTTCCTCAAGGACAGCAACCCCGCGCATTGGCAGGCAGCGCCACAAATGCACTGGGTATCTGCCCCTTTTTCTATGAGACCATGTCACGTCAACGATTTAATGAGCTGTCGCCATCCCAGTGGGATGCCGCTCTTTTCAGCACAGCCTTGGACGACCGGGGATACCTGATTGACCAGGCCAGCCGGATAGCAGCAGCACATAGGCTCTGGACTGAGGGATCCACCCTTTGGGACTTCATTACAGAGCAACAAAGTTTTCTACTACTACTGCTACTTCTTACTACAATACTGTAAAACAAAATTACACCTTTTGGGTCGTATCTTGCCACACAACGATAACCTCATCTTTCTCGTCCACATTTCCTTTATTTAACGCTGCGAGCCCGGTACTTCCCAGTCACGAACGACATGCGCGTTATCGGCATGACATAGCATTCTCGACGGGAAAGTAGCGAGCACAGGGTGTTCAAGAAAGGGCTAGCAAGCAAGTCAGATGACGATTATTCCGTGGCAAGATACGACCCAAAAGGCGTACTTTTGTTTAAGAGTGTACTACTGCTACTACTACAACTAATATTACTGCTAGTGAGCTGCGCTATGAATGCATTGGGAATGCGTCGCTCCACAACGAACCTCCCGCCATCTTGGGTCACTAAGTACGTACCCTCTGAATGTGCGGCCAAGCAAGGGAACAACTCTCACTGTGAGCAGGCACCGGTAACCCAGGCTTTTCGTGTCGGGCGCATCGCGGGGAATTCTCGGCAGCGCCCCTACAGGTGGTTCGCTCAGTAGAGAGTTAGTTTCGCGATTCGCAGTTTTTCGATACTGTTTTCTTGACCGTCATTCTGTTTCCTTGACGTCCCTACAACGCGACAATATTCCGCAATCGAGCGCTTAAGGCCCGTTTATAGTCCGACGTAACGCCCGCGCGCGCGCACGCTACGTCACGTCGGCGAAAACGACACCCCTATAGTCGGGCGCACCGGCGCAGCCAACGTAACCGGCGGCTTCCGACGCGCCCCGACGGGCCCGGCGCCGATATGGCTCCTGAGCCATTCGCGCGTCGGAGTCGGCAGAACTCTCGCACCAGAATGCATTGCGCGCGAAGAAAAAGGCGCCAACACAACTCCGCAGGCGGCTTTTGCGGACGGCGCGTTACTTGGCGAACGTTCTGCGCATGCTCCGAAGATAGCAACCGAAGGCGCGCGCGTTGAAGTATGGGGAACCAGCGCTGGATAGGCGGCGCGTCGAAAAGAGTGCGTTGCACGCCGCCCTGGCGACGAGACGCGGCATATTCCAGCCTCCCGACCAGACGACACACACGTGCGCGGCCGAATTATAGTTCGTATATTTCCGTTTTCGCGCCGCTTCAAGTGGACAGTTTTCGTAAAGAAGCTAGCGCCATCAAGTGAAGAAATGACGAAAGAAGCTTTTTAAGCTTTATATATTTTTCACAGTGTGTCGCGGCGAGCACGTACGTTTCTTTAACGGTTGCGCCTAGCTGCCTCGCAAATCTAGCAGTTACGGCTCCGGTCGTGCTGCGCTATGCTTTCGGAAGTATTAGTTGGCCTGAAGACATTCCATATTTCTCTGGCTAGACTTAAAAAATTCTAATGTTACTTCGCCACAGCAGTCAATGGAGAAGAGAGAGAGTAAAACATCTTTATTAATAATATTTGAATGGCGAGAGCAGTGTGGGAAGAACCCTCAGTCCAGGGTCCCTAATAATGATTCCGGCGATGTTTCGAGCCCGTTGTATCACTGCTCGGAGGACTTCGGGAGGTCCGTTGCGGAGGGCATCGTCCCACAGCTCTTTGTTGCGTAGGGGGTAAAGGAGAGTTGGCAAGGGAGGAAAGAGGTTTGCAGTGCACTCAATCGTGACGTGGAAGATTGTGGGCGAGCTGCCACAGCCAGGGCAATGATCTGCATAACAGTGTGGGTAGAATTTATTGAGAGAGACAAGATTAGGAAATGTTGCGGTTTGTAACTGGCGTAATGCCACTGCTTCCTCCCGCGAGAAGGATGGCGGTGGTGCGGCGTGGGTGCGACGAATGCGTGTATAATGACGGAGTATGTCTTTATAACGGAGCAAGGGATCCCCCCACTCTGAAGTAGTCGCCTCACCACGCCGAGTCGCCCGGAGGGAAATTTCTCGGGCAACCGCATGTGCGCGTTCGTTACCCGGCAGCGAGGTATGACCAGGGGTCTAGAGTAAGTGGATGCGGGGAGCTGTGGTTGGTGTATTTTGTGGGATCTGTTTGAGAATTTGGTGCGCCGCTCTCGGGATGCCATGTCCTGATAGGAACGCCCCGCATGCCTGTTGCGAGTCCGTCAATATATACACTACCTCAGGAACACGGATGGCGTATCGAATTGCAATAGCAACACCGAGAATTTCTCCGTAAGCGGCATTTGTTCCGCGCATTGCAGCAGAGTCTCTCAGGGATTCGGTGCCATCCAAAACTACCGAGGTATAGCCCTCTTGAGTGCGTGATGGGTCCGTGTATAAAGTGTGTGTTACCGGGATGTTTGCAAGCATGCGGCCAATGTATCGTACACGGGCTTTGCGCCGCCCTTTGTCATGCTCGGGGTGCATATATTACGTGGCAATGAAGAAGAAAGCTTTATCGCATCAGGTGACTCGCGCAAGCAAAGGTTTGAGTGCTCCGCTGCTGGATCCGTAACAACGCTGGCTACATTTAGCATTAATTACATAAATTTACCGGATGCATCTCAGCTCCGAGTCCTCATCCGCATGCGCATTTTTAAAAACACATAGGCAGCTTAGTCGCGCGTGCGCCGGCAGTACGCGCACACAACTCGTATTACAAGGCAGCTTCCCTCCCACATAATTCTTGGCAATGAATGGATAATATGTACCTTTCGTATCTTTCGCTTGGTGCGGTGGCGTTGGAAGGGGCTTGGCGGTGGTATTACGAAGGAGAAATGGTTGGTACATATGCCGGATGGTGCATGCT
Organism: Dermacentor andersoni; assembly: GCF_023375885.2. NCBI lineage: Eukaryota > Metazoa > Arthropoda > Arachnida > Ixodida > Ixodidae > Dermacentor > Dermacentor andersoni. The sequence goes on along the minus strand of NC_092821.1, from coordinate 147,727,426 downwards.
ATTGCTAATTTTGTTTCCGACGAAATGCCGACTGCAGATTCTGCTGTTTGGTACTGTCTGCCACGGCTCACCGTCTTAACTATCGAATAAACCAAGCAAACACACGAAATTCGACTTAGAAACCAGCCCGACACCGCTTGACCGGGCGACAAGACGGGAACTTACTCCGCTCGCCTGACTGCTTGGATCCAATGCCGCCTCCGTACTTGTTCGTAGAGTTTAGATAGGAAAACGCAGGATACATCCTCCCTCATCCCGACGTAGTTGTGGCACTTGTATACGCAACAGTATTGTCGGCGTCCTTTTCTTTTCCTTCGACTTTCAGGGCACGCAACGCCATTACCAGTAGCAATTTCGTCCGCGGGGGAGGCTGCATTGTGCACGTTCTGACCGCCAGGGCGGCGCTGCAGGCGTCGTGAAAACTCCAGCGCTGGTTCCCCATAGAGGGGATGGCATCTCGGCTGGCGCAGCGCAACCGACGTAGCGTGACTGACCGCGAACGACGCTCGCCCGCGCGCCGATAACGTCGGACTATAAACGTGCCTTTACGAGTTCAATGGGCGAAATTGTGCCCCTGAACAAACGAAGAACAAAGAACTCACCGGCGGCAGCGCCAGCAATCGGCGAGAGTGAGTACCAGCGTGCTCCCCGATACGTCTTTATACTTGCGTCATCAAACTTCCTCGACGAAGCGCTGACCAGCGAATACGCTCGTACATTCGAGACAAATCCACAGATTATTTCGAGCGTGCGCGCGAACTGACGATACGCGTCCCGGCGCTCCTAGAAAGAACGACAGCACTCAAGACACGTGTGCGATCTCATATCGAAAGCGCCCTCGCCACGCAACAACAGAAAAGCGACCACAAAACGGTGCAGTCAAAGCGAACGATCCAAAGCAGAAATGAACACGCGTGGCAATATCAAGGCTTACGCTGTAGCAAATCAAAAGCGTATACCAAATCATTATTTTATAGAAAGAACCGAGCATAAGCTGGACGTAGAGCTTTCTAGAACGACCTAAATGCCAGCAGTGAAGACGTGCACATACCTTCGGATCACGGACAGCACGAATATCGATGTCACCTCGACGAACGGCACGCTTCCAGGTCACTCTTCGGTTACGTCCTTTGGGAACGAGAACACTCGATCCTTCGATCCTTCGGGCATCGCCCCACTGCGAGAGTTTGTAGGCGTACACTAACGCGAACGTTCGGCAAACAAAGCACTTCACATCGTGACGCAGCAGTTCACAGATGAAGAAAAGAAGTACGTCTTCTCCGGTGGCCAACAGAAGAGCCAGCACGCCGCTTCAAAGGCTCGTCAGGCTTAGCAATCCTGCTGGTCTCTCGAACGGCGTGGGCATGCGTGGGGTCACATCCGTGCGATGGGAGGTGATGGGCAAAACTGAGTGACGTCAGAGCCCACGGCATGCCACGGCAGGAGGAGTGAGCCGGCCTGAAGATATTCTAGAGAGCGCTCGCGTCTGAACGATGACGAACTTTAGCATTCTAAACGGCTTCCGAAAGGGTACGCCCTGTCGTAGCAAGAGTTATGCACAATAATTGCTGCTCTCTTTTAAAAGAATTGGCACCCTGTGGGGCTTGCCTTGTAGCGCAGCGATAACCTTCATCTACCTTGCTTGCGTTTCATTTCTTGAACAATCTGCGCTCGCTACTTTCCTCTCGAGAATGCCATGTCACGCTGATAACGCGCGTGCCGTCCGCGACTTGGAAGTACCGGGCTCGCAGGCTTAAAGAAAGCAAATTCGGTCAACATAGTCGCCGATTATTGTTGGGGGACAAGATAAGTTCCAAAGAGGGCAGACCTTTTTAAGAGTGCAAAACGAATTCTGGCGCCAGCAGCAAACCGAGCCGTTCAGCCAAAGGTGCTTGACATCGTCGAAATTCCGCCTTGTCGTCAAATTTGCGTTCTGGCGGCCAGCTCTGATTAGCGCATAGGCCTGTTATGTGCGGCTTCTCTGATCGGCTCTCGAAATTTCATGATTTACAGAATTCGGCAGTATGGCGGAGATTGACCAGAATCTCCAGAATTGTGCTCCAGAATGACGTTTAGTAGAAGGATTGCCCTTAAATTTCGCCCTTAAAGCTTCCAACGGCTTTGTGACTTCGGAATTGCTGATCATTTCCAACAAATATTGAGATATAAATAAATAAACAAACGTAAATAAAATTGTACGACGACCGCATGGAATCCGAAGACCCCTAGCGCTTCTAGAAACCCCACATTGTAACCATTATACGCCAGGGACGAACGCCTCGAGAGGCGGAATGAAGCACGTGTAAGGAATTTTCTTGGGATAAGCAATCGGCGTTGAGAAGCTTGACCTCGACCGTCGAGACGCCTGACCTTGACGCGTATCGATTTGACCACAGACGCCTCGACAGGTGGAATCGGTGCAACTAGCAGCGATGACGCGTGTTTTCGGAGTCTCCAGCGTGCTACGCGTGAAGGCGCGGGTACGAATCCCGGCCGCGCCGGCCGCATTTCGGTTAGGGCAAAATGGAAAAAAAAAGAAAAGAAAGAAAGAAAACACCCATGCACCGCGCATTGGGTGCACATTAAAGAACCCCAATCGGTCGAAATTAATCCGGAGTCTCCCACTACGGCGCGTACCTCGCAGTCATACAGCGGTTTCGGCACATAAGAACCCCAGAATTTACCTTATTTTATTCAATTTAGTTGTTTGAGTATTCTGCATTTATAAACGGATGGAGTGCTTGAAAAAAAAAGATATGCTAGAAATGGCAGACAAAGCGAAGCGAACAGAGCCACCAAAACATCGGAAGCACACAAGAGGAGATGTCAGACAGATGCATCTATCCATACTAACCATCGTTCCCACGGTGGCTGAACGATCCCAGCGCCAGAATTTCCTGTAGCGATTACTTTGATACGGATTTGTTGCCTTGTCGTATATATCAAACCTGTGATGATGATGATGATGATGATGATGATGATGATGATGGAGCTCCTCTTTTGCTCCTTGTCGTTCTACCGCGCCGCTACTTGGCTAATCGCCAGTTGTTGCTGCCACCGATGATGATGTCTTATTTAGTGGCACAAATCCAAGTTTTCTTATTCAGTGGCACGCGCCAATGCTTGGGCTCGTCGTCATCATCGCAAATTAATTTTAAAAAAAACAAAATTGAAAGAGCAAAAGAACACAGATTTACAGTAATATTATTAATAGTACTATTATTAAAAATTTTAACTCACTCATTCCTTAGGTCAACCCTTTACTTTAGGTATTCATAACATTAAGTCCCTTACACTCGACTCGTTCATGCAAGGCTGTCTGCATTATTAGACTATATTCCACCACCACCCCATTTCATAGATTATCAGATTCTTTCACATCCTCGATTATATTTTTCCTTGTTTTGCTTTTTCATCATATTAAGGGATCATCATCATCATATTCACCCTTGTCGTCTCTGGTCCGTGCCAAGTGTCGGTTCGGCATCACCCGCCGGTTCTCCACAGTTCTTTCCCACGCTCGACATGAAGCTCCCTTCGTCCGAGGCGACGACCTCTTCGCACCATGGTGACTCCAGCGGGACGCAGGGGTCCAACTCCAGGAAGGCAGGTGGGCGCTTCACGACAGAAGCAGCTGTTAAAATCGTACAGCTTTCTAAAGAACCACTGGAAAATCTGGCACATACGGTCTACGGCTGGTGCACGTATACGTCTGTTCACGGAGGCGTCACGAGAATCATTGGCAGCATGTTGACCTCCTTCCGGCTTCAAACGGTTTTGCGAATTTGTAAAATCGTCGTTTAAAACAGGATATTGCGTGTCAGATGCAACGGTTCACAGCTATTACGGATGAAGCATACATTCATTGCCCTGCCTTAATTAAATGAAAGTCTGTTCTGCTTCAAAAATTTAGGAAAAAACACGACAACAGAAGCCGCAGCCACGAAGGTTAAGCAAACCTATGCACCATACCCACCGTTGCCGTGGCAGCTCAACGAATCCTGCTCTGGTGTTCTGTGTAATAAATTTTGTAAAATCTAGGGGTTAAGCGTGGCCTCCGAGATTACTTTGGCTTCAATGGCCTGCCCACCACTACCATTGCCTCCGAGATGATCTCATTGCGTTCTCAGAGGTCGCGGTTGAAGGAGCACTGAAGAAGAGTACAATACATTGCGAGAAATAGGCTAGGCTCCGATCATCGGCGAAAAAACTGGTTGGTGCATAAGCGCACCTTCTAGCTTGCCTAACTGGATCCGGGATAGAATTTACGAGAATTGTGATGCAGAACTGGAGCCAAGTCACCTGGCGGTAACTAATGATCTGTTGTAAGCGTTACATTATTTCGTTTTCTGCCGGAGACCATTTTTCGCCGGACTATCACTGTCGTCCAGATGTAGCTCATCGCATGGCGCGCCTCCTATTCCGAATTTATTTTATGTCGTCGCCGATTCACTAGCGTAAGCGTCTTGTCTGATCAGATCGTGCACCCGACGCCCATTGGAAGCAGCGGCGATTACTCTGGAATATAGTGATGCATGTATAAGTAACGGACGCACCTGATCTCTGAGCTAGATTCGAGGACCAGCTGTTGCAACTATCGCAGTTATTTGACTGTTCAATTGTTTTTATTACAATATAAATTATATGGACACTCCAGGCGCCTTTCTGCCATCGGCGTCGCCGTCGCCGTGATGTTTCGTATAAAGTTCGAGGGCAATAACACCGTTGCCGTGTGCCGTATGTGCGTGTCAAAGCGTGCGAGTGGAGCCGACAATTGGCGGCTCAGTATTGCGCGCGTGAGGGAGGAGAGCGGGAAGGAAGCGCGCGGTCTTCCGTCGCACGCGAAGTTCTCGGAGGAGGGCAGGGAGAGGGCAGCGTTTTGCTGCGTATTCCGCGGCCGCGCGCCCCATATCTCGAAAGCGATCTGCGTCGAGGGCTTCGATCGCTCGTACCTTTGTGCGTGCTGCGTTCTTGCCGCTCAGTTTAGGTTGAAGCGATAGGCAGCACGAAGGTCAATTCGCTCGCTGTTTCTGCCGCGCTTCCTCGCGCCAGCGTCTTGACAGCGAGTGCCCGCGGTCATCGAGTGTGATGTGCTCATGTTCGCCTGTTCGCACTGACACCATGCTTGTTAAGTTAGTAAGCTAATGTTTGCAAGTTTTTACGGCCATTAAAGCCACTGCCCTTATTTGGCACAGCTGTCTACTACTTCGCTATCGCAATCGATTCTTTGCCTTTCGGGCGAAACTGTGACTTTTTTTCTCAGTACAAGCGTGGCCAATTAGGTGGCAAGTCACAGTTTTGCTAAACGCTGTCTTCGGGGGCATTACAGACATACAACGGAAGGCCGTACAGCACACACAAAGCATCGCAGAATAGAGTGTTCGGTTCTTCACCGTCACCACTATGCCATATATGCTGTTTTCTCACCGATCACATGTGCATATTTGTCACTTCTTTTATCGCTGTTCTTGTTGTTGCTAAACATCACAGTCTAGGCATGTGAATGTTGCCCTTAGGACCCTTAGAATGTGGCCCTTAGGAGAGGAATATATATATATATATATATATATATATATATATATATATATATATATATATATATATATATATATATATATATATATATATATATATATATCCCTTTCCTCTTTTGCTTTTTTGTTCCTTCCTCCATAATATGCTTCTCGAGGTAAACGTCGTGTTTCACAGTGCCCTCTGATGGTCGGGCGTAAAAACAACGAAGCTGCGTTCGTGCCCTCCGAGATCGCAGCGCGGATCGGCGATCTCGGGGGCGACGTTGTGTTACACAAAGGACCCTGGTAGCGTTATTCCGGCCTCGTCAACATGCTGTGTTAGCGCGATCGCATTTAAACGCAGGAGATCGAAACTGCGGATACAGGAACGTGAACTGTCGGCATATTGCGAGTCATGGCTTTCCATGCCGTAAATGCCCTCGAACTTGCCCAGTTTTCTGTCCCTCTTAGGAGCGTTCTTATGTTGCAATAAAGTTAGCCCATGCGAACAGCAAATTTTAAAGCCGAATTGAATACGAATGAAATTAGATAGTGATGATACCGAATGGAATACCTGCATCCCAACTTTCCCAAATTTTTGTAATGTCTCCGAATTTGGGCCCGTGTTACAGTTTTGTGAACGTCGCGCCAAGAGTTTGAAACTTTGTTCCCCAGAAATTTTCGCGCGTATACCTAGTACGTGCCTTCCGTTTCAATTCATGCGATTGCGAAGGGACGCGAGAGAGATACTTGTTTGGACCAACATTAACCAAAAGAAGTACTTGAAGCAGATGAAATTGCTAAATAGCGAAGTCGCTGAAAAAAAGCCACCGTGACCTAGGAGGAAATGGTTGCATGTCATCGTTTGCTTTTCCAAGTGTATTGCTGCGTCTGAAGTCAAATTCTCGTTATTAAAGTGCATATGTATTTCTGAAAAGACATGGGCTCGGGGAAAGAAAAAATGAAAGATGCTAGCATTCTTCCTCCCTCTCCACTAATCACTTTTTACAATACATTTCAATATGTCTCCTCTCGCGTACCCCTTATGTCACATTACATAAGAAAAACGTTTCCCGCATTCTTTAATTTTATTTCTGCTCTCCGTTGCAGGTTCGCGTAAACGGAATGTATGGCAAGTAATCAGGGTGATTGTGAAGGAGATGGTCCGGGCGAAGGAGAGTAAGCTGGATTTGGAGCAATTCGGAGCTTGCTCCAATTGATAGCGAATTGGTCCGCTTGTGTTAATTCATACTGCGACTATGGTTTCTTACTTTTTTGGACTATTCGGTTCGTTTATTCAGCCTTCGGCAGTGACGCTAACGAATTACACTCGTTTGCTTTATGACTTTCAGCCGGAGAGCGCGTGGCGCGCTTAATACATTCCGTGCACTCTGGCGGAACTCTCGTAATTCGAAGCGTGGCCTCCGAGATTCGGCGGCGCGCGGTGACTGATCTCGGGGGACATGTTTCAAGGCTTAGCAGAGGCGCGCAGATTCGCACTTGAGCGTTGTCTGCTGGCCGTCATTACAGCACGGCACATTGTCGTGACTGTCGAGGACACAGTAGCGAAAAACTGCGAATGACGAAACTAACTTTTTATTGGGTGAACTTGTGCCCGTCAGAACAAGCGGCACTCAAAAGCACAACGACAGCGGCGAACGCAGTCGGCAATCCTCGAAGTACGATCAGCAGGCCAGTAGTGTCGGCTCCTATACATCGCTCGTCGAAGGTTCTAGTGTAATCAATGGTGCCCGCGTGGTTTCCAGAAAATACTACGCAATTCGCGTCCCACACGGAACTGATTGTGCAAGGTTCGGCGAGGACATATACACACCACAGATGGAATCGGCGATAACATTCCCCTAAGTTCTAAATGATGTAGGTGCGCCTTGCGCTAAGCGATAACCTTAAGTTGTTAGCGAGTCAAATTCAGTCCCCGAGAAAACGGATAAATAACGCGTTTCAATATGGAGATAAAAACACATAGTGTATCTACATGCGGTCTCAATGCGTCTGCGTCTCGACTTCCGGCTTGGAAGTAGACTAGCCTTTGGGTTCTTGTGACACATCCAAGTAGAAGAGCTTGGAATCGGCAACAGTACGGCAGCCGCTGTGATACAGATACTTCATGGATGCCACCTGCTCAAACGCTATGTACCCAACGTAATCTCGAACGAAAAATAATAACATACAGCATGTTTGTATAATTGGACAGAACAAGACAGATTCGTTGTCTTAAACGAAGATGCGATGATTGTTCGATAAAGACGGAGACATAATTATTCGAAATGTTTATCTCTGAAAAATCGTTCATCGGCACTTTTATAGCCCTTTTATGTGCTCCCCCGGAAAGCTAAATGCGCGCGTCTCAATATTTCTACCAAGTCTAGATAACATGAATGAAGCCACCTTTTGACACCTACTTGAACAATTCGCCTCCAGTGTGTTAACTACGCCTTGTTCTATGTGAAAGGAATGGCCCTTTTTAGAGTGACGTACATAAAGAAGTAGGAGAGTACCGCATCTGGACTGTAGAACAAAATATATAAAGGGAGAGGGGTATCGCTGCGATGCTTCGCGGAACGATAAAAACAGGACATCGATTTGACATGGAACAAGACATGGAACCGGACGTAGGTAACACATTGGAGGCGATTTTTCGGTAAGTGGCAAAAGGTGCCTCGATTCGTGTATACCTAGGTTGATCAGAAACAGTGGGACACGCTCATTTCACTTACTGGGTAGCATATAAAAAAGGATAAAAGGGCCGCTGATAAAATTTTTGGAAATAAACATTTGAGAGCGCCAGACGTTTATTGAACGACCTATGTATCTTTGCCGCGTCCAGTATGCGTAATAACTTTCTCTTGGTCAAGTTGGTGTTTCCTGAACGACATGGTGATGTAGCGCAACAAAAAAACTGGAAAGAGAAAGATTCTTGCGGGCAGAAAGAAAGGAAGGAAAGACGGCGCTACATTCACAACTGTTTATAAGCACAAAGCTTGCTTACATATATACCGCGCACACTCTTGACATCAGGGCGCAGCAAAGAGCAGGTGACAGGTCATCTTGTTTGCGTCAAAGCCAACTATTTCATTTCCGCACCATATAACGAAACAGGTGTTTGACTAGCACACAAATGACCGCTTATATGAATGTGATATGCTTCTAGCAGTTCCCGCGCGAGGTTTTATCTGTGCTCCTACCTAGGATTCTCACATCAGAAAAAAAAAAAGAAACGTGGCTTACAGTAAGCAGCACGATCTGCAATGCGCAGAGAGATGGGCGTTCATATCCTTTTTTAAACTGATTTAAATTGATTTAAATTTAAAATTAAATTTAAATCACGTAATTACAACAAACATACCGAATGTACACACAAAATATTAACATATTACTTACAAAATGACATTAAAACAAATCAATAGGCAAGGAACAGGTAAACGACGCCCGCTCATTTAGGTGCTCCAGACACAATCAATACTTGGGGACAGATTTAAACTGCCTATACTAAAAGGTACCAGTTAAAGTCAGCCTGCCTTTCGTGGCTGCTGAGACATCCAGCTTTTAATATATATATTTAAAGCATGGATCCGGGACATCAAAGAGGTTCGACTTAATACTAACACGTTTCTCTTCCATTTACCGCCGAATCGCCACCTAATTTTTCTTTCATAATTTCAGCGGACGAGTAAGTATTATTTCTGTTTAATCCCTTCCAGAAAAGAAACGCATTGTAGGGGCCAGCTATGGGTGGTCGTCTTTCACGCCCCCTGGTTTGATTACGAAGAAGCTTTATCTCTGGAACTTCTACATAAATACACGGGAACCGAAGAACCTCTTTTTCTGGCAACCATTGTGCCAATTGGATTAACTTTGTTCCTTTTAAAACAACAAAATGAACATCTGGTAACTGTAGCGGGTTAAATTTTTTTTATTGACCTGTGTGGGCCTGCAATTTTTTATTGAAAAGTGTTCGAAATTTGAAAATGTAATAAAAGAAACACTTCTAGTTGCACGTTTTCAAGTCTCTAGCTCCAGCAATAGAAAAGGTATCACAACTTGGTAAACGGCACCTACTCAAACCTGTAGAGCGGGCAAAACTGATCCAGTATACATCACTCTCAAGCCTACCACTAATTTGCCAGTAGCTACAGGGATTCTGGAAAACTTCCGTAAGCATTGCAATAATTCATCGCTAGTTGTAAGCTCATGGGCTGGGGTGCGTTTGGCAGGCATTCGCAGATCATGAACAGCAGGTTGCCATTATCCCTCAAGAGAAAAGTGTATAACAGCTGTGTCTTACCAGTACTCACGTACGGGGCAGAAACCTGGAGGCTTACGAAAAGGGTTCTACTTAAATTGAGGACGACGCAACGAGCTATGGAAAGAAAAATGATAGGTGTAACGTTAAGGGATAAGAGCAGATTGGGTGAGGGAACAAACGCGCGTTAATGACATCTTAGTTGAAATCAAGAAAAAGAAATGGGCATGGGCAGGACATGTAATGAGGAGGGAAGATAACCGATGGTCATTAAGGGTTACGGACTGGATTCCGAGGGAAGGGAAGCGTAGCAGGGGGCGACAGAAAGTTAGGTGGGCAGATGAGATTAGGAAGTTTGGAGGGTCAACATGGCCACAATTAGTACATGACCGGGGTAGTTGGAGAAGTATGGGAGAGGCCTTTGCCCTGCAGTGGGCGTAATCAGGCTGATGATGATGATGATGAGTTGTAAGCTCATATACGGATCTAGTTTGCTGAACTGCGATATCTGCTTTTGGTGCGGAGCTACAGGTTTGTAAACTACCTGCATCATTCTTTTTTTCAATAACCCTTTGGGACGTATCTTTGCCCCAGAACAATAACCATCATCTGTCTTGCTTGCGTTTCCTTCTTCGAAAACTCTACGCTCGCTAGTTTCCCGTCAAGAATGCTGAGTCATGCAGATAATGCGCAAGCCGTTCGGGACTTGGGAATTACGGGTCGCGCAGCGTTCACCAAAATGAAGAGCCACGCAGGACAGATATGCGGTGTACGACGAATATCCTTTTGGAGTCGAGCTAAGCCACAAAAAAGGGTGCCAATTTCTTTTTCGAAGTGTAAGCCCAAAGTGCTTTTGAGCTGTGCCACGGTGTGCTCTTCAACCCTGTAGTGGCCAAGCACAATTCCACATCGAGGGGAAATTATTACTTCATCGCCTTTATCTCGGACCAAGGCGAGTGCTTTTGTACAGTGAAACCTTATTTGAGTTGTAACCTAATTAGAATAGTAATTATTTAGTAATTAATTTGCTGAAATATTCGCAACTGGGGAAATTCGTTTCGGCGTGTCAAAAAACACAAAAAATAGACAAACACACGCACACACACACTCTCTCTCTCTCTCTCTCTCTCACCGGGGCTAAAGTTGTAATACTTTCCCTCGATGTGGAATTTCGCTTGGCCGTTACAGGGTTAAAGAACACGTGGTGCAGACAGACAGACAGACAGACAGACAGACAGACAGACAGACAGACAGACAGACAGACAGACAGACAGACAGACAGACAGACAGACAGACAGACAGACAGACAGACAGACAGACAGACAGACAGACAGACAGACAGACAGACAGACAGACAGACAGACAGACAGACAGACAGACAGACAGACAGACAGACAGACAGACAGCACTCGGAAAGTGCGTGAAATATCTAAAAAATGCAAAAGCATTAAAATATTGATAGGCTATTTAACTTGCTATCTCGCGCTTGCAATAATTTTTTTTTCGAAACTTCGCCGGTTTAAATTTGAAGAGAGAATGGGAAGTCGTAAATGTCGCGTAAGTACTCCTTTATGGCTGCAAAGTGTTTTACAGAGCACCGACCCTGCCCCTTCTCCTTTCCCCTCCCTTTTCTACAGAGATCGCACATTCTGTTCGTGGGGACCCTTTCTGAGTATGTTACAGCTGTACCGTTTCTGCGCCATCTTGCAGGGACGCCAAGGGAGACGTCCAAGCCGTGCTTGTCATGCTCTGCATCATGGCGGTCGCCGTCGTCGCGATCGGCGTCTACGTCTTCGGCTTTCGAGGTAGTAGAGCAGCGTGGATGTGCTCGTCACACGAGTCGCCGAATTGATAGAGCTACCTGCAAATTAAAAAAAAAATTACTGCAGGGAATTCTGGCGCTAGTCGTCTGGGCGAACTTGCAAGTAAGGCAGTTCAGCCAGCACGGTAACCATGGGCATAGTTACTTAGCAGGTCATGTCGAAAACGTGGCAGCCATTACGTATTTTTTGTCCCTCACCCCCATATGCAATCACTTCCGGTGCACGCAGCCCGCAAAAGCGTAGCTATCGAGACCTGTTTCGTTTACTCGCAGGATAACCGTCGCTAGAGGCGCGGATTTGGACACGACCTATTCGCATAAGCGTCATCCCTTTAGTTTCAAACTACAGTACTCGCTGGTTTTGCAAAGCGACCATCTTTCATCGAAATATTGCGTTACGAATGCATCAATACGTAATGATTATTCGCGTGTCCGACAGCTTGTCACTTTAATGTGTTTAGATGCAAAGTACGATCGCTTGAAAAAAAAAAAAAAAAAGACATGAAGAAATGAGGTTGCCAACTCTCGGGCAGGTGAAGTCGGGACGAGGGATGGGGGCGTGACTAGCAACGAAGGACTCAGCCGTGTGTCAGGACCTGCCAGTCCGCACCTGAAACAAAATTGCAGTTTTTTTAGTCTCACCATGTAGCGATTAACAGCAAGAACTATGCAGTAGTTGCCTGGCTAACACGGCTACCAATACAAGTAGAGTTACTGCATGAGCGGTTTAGGGCCGACAGCAGAACTCAAACCGCACCAAAAACGGAAACGCCTTTATGTTTATGACAATGCGATAGACGACAAAAGAATGTGCAACCCAGCTAGTTGCATGCAAGGCATTATAAAAAAATTACACATCTTTTATTCGTTGTCATTCAGCAGAAAAATAAGTAAAAGTCGAGACATTTGGCCGTTTCAAGTGGGCCCGCTCATCGGTCGGGAGTTTACTCAATCCGGGACTTTCCCGGGTTGAAAATCCTGTGCGACAGGAACGTCTCCAGCCAAAAAGCATGGATATTAGGCCCATCCATCCACTACCACCCGTAATTCCCATGGCACAACAACGATCGTGGTGCCAGAATTCCATTTATTAATTTTAGTAGGACAAAAGGATCCACCCGACAAACAAATGTTTGTCGGGTGGATCCAAACAAATGAAGGGCAAACTGTCCACCAGAATTTGATTGTAAACGCCGGGGGCGGCAGAAAAGAGAAACACGTTGCAAACGCAGTGATAGACGTGACCAGCTTTACTTTGTACACAAATGCCGCTCATAAAATACACTGCTCGCCTTTCAAGGCACTCGCCTACGCACAGTTCGAGATACCGTACGGCGTATGCCTCCAAAGTTTCTCGGTTTTTTTATCCGCCATCTTCGCCGATCGGCCCAGTTTCAAGCATCTTTCTTTTTTCTCTTTTATAATAGGCACTGCATTGTGCCCTCAAAATGCTGGATGTGAGGCGCGAGAGATGCCCGGTGCTATCACCCTGTGTACATCCGCTTGGTGCCACGTAAACTATCGGCCTCCGAGATCGCACCGGTGGGTGCGCCGTGGCAATCTCGGAGGCCACGCAGAAATGAAGGACATCAGAGTTCTAAAAAAATCCAGTATGTCCAAAAAACGTAGCTGCGCTGTAGAATTCAATCTATATATAAATATTTGCCTACTGGAGAACATATTTAGAATTTGGTCTATGCAGTAATAAAACTTCAGGTTCCTGCGTGCAGTTTAATTCGAATGGTTCCCCCATTGAGGTAATCAATTAAAACTAAGCGGCAACCACGACTTTTGTTACCAAATAGCTGAAATGGTCTATTTGTTCCCAAACGTGTGGTCGTCCAGCGAGTTAGGGAGTCTCGCACGCCTGGCACACATATCCGTACCTCAAAAGCGTGGACATGGAATCCATAGAATTCAATAGAGAGGTTAATAGAATTCGCAACCAAGCGCAGAGTAAGTGACAGTACAGATAGGCAACCCGGAGTCATAAAAAAAAGGAGGGAAACACATACGATGCATTAGGTGCAACAGATGGAAACAAAAAGGACCATGGAGATTTACAAATACTTCAAGAAGAATAACAACAACAAATCTGGAGAGAAAAGCTGCACGATAACACGAAGGACAGTGTCTTGCCATTAGTGTATTACAGTGTATTACTATATTGCCCGAGGACAATATTACGCTGGAGCAAATATTCCTAACAGGATAAGGCCGCAGCGAATGTCTGCAAATTATTCGGCCCATCCTAATGGAACGGCACGATATTCTCCCAGCAAGATCCGCAGGAAAGGTCCACCTGGTATTTTCTGGTATTCAAAACGGAGAGAAGCGCTAACCGGTCAGTCGTCCAGTTAAGCAAGAGACGTTTAGAGCACTGCTGAAAAAAAGAAAGAAAAAAAGCTGGGAAGTGATTGATATATAGAACAGGGGTCGTCACAGCAATCGATAACTACAATATGGAGATAAAAGATACGGGAAGATCAATCAGATGTAGGCTAAATGCTAGGCTGCAATAAATGTAATATAAATTTTATTTGCTCACGCAGTTTTGGCGAGTTCTTGTCACAACTCCAATTCAAAGGGGACATGCCAATGAAAATTATAGTCGTCATGAGCCTCAAGACCCGCCAGCATTCCTCCGGTGTATCTGTTCAAGCAGAATTTTAGCTTGCTTAGTGCGAGCATACATATTTGAAATATATCCTTCGCATCCAAATTCAACTTGAAAAATAACTTGCGCACTTTGATTGGCCCCGCGCTGTGTTTGTCACCGCGTTACGGCAACGCAGAACACGAGCAGCAGCTGGACACGCTGGGCGACTTGAACGCGCTGCAAGCCGGACGCCACCTCTTCCGGGCAGAGCCGGAGCCAGAACGAGACGCGCACGTGATGCCACGCAAGATGACGCAGCCCTGCAAACCACGTGAGTGTCAAACGTATAGACGTCCGCACGCCAAGTTTCATTCTAAAACCCCTTAAACTTCGTAAAGTAGTGCCACGCTTTGAAGAATGCCGCCTCCTCCACGCGCGCTCTGGCCGAGGCTTACGCCGCGTCGCTATTGGCCTAATAGCATCACGTGGGCCCTCGCGCCGTGCATCGATCAGCGCCATTTTTGCTCGAGAAGCGTCTACGGAGTGGCGAGAAGCGCATGTTGCCGCCGTTGCTATACGCTCGAGCAGTGTAGGCGGCACCACGGTCGAGGAGGGAGCGTGAAAGAGAGGAGAAACGAGGAGGAGTGAAGGCGGAGGAGGCGTGTGTCGCTACTTTACGAAGTTTAAGGGGTTTCATTTGGATGGATGGATGGATGGATGGATGGATGGATGGATGGATGGATGTTATGAGCGTCCCCTTTGGAACGGGGCGGTGGGTTGCTCCACCAAGCTCTTGCTATTATACTGCCTAATGTCCTACCTACAATGAAAAAAGAAGAAAAAACACTATGAACTACCACGCCCCAATTTTCTGATCTCCTATTGCGATCTGTGCTTTTGTACGTCTCCGTCTTTAGTCGTTTCTCTACTTTTCTTCCACCAATCCTCCAATCGCCTCTTACTAATGCCTATTACGGACATGTTTGCTTTACCACTGCTCCCGCTGAAGCCAAGGGCTTCAAGGAGGCCATTGGTGCCTAAATCGACCAATGGGTAGACGTCTTCACATTCTAATAAAACATGCTCCGTCGTTTCCCTAGCTTTACCGCAGCAAGCACATGCTTCTTCTTCCTTCTTATATCTCGCTTTATAGGTGCGTGTTCTAAGGCATCCCGATCTCTCTTCGAAAAGTAATGAGCTTCCCTTTGAGTTATCATAAATGGTTTCTTTCCTGATTTCGTTTTTTCCTCTTAAGTAGTTACTCATGGCA
>NC_092821.1:145579458-145584458 GCF_023375885.2 Dermacentor andersoni | reverse complement strand
GGTGAACTGCAAGAAGAGATTGTACATTTTGATCAGGTATATTGAAAGGTGGGTCTGTGTTACAGCAAGCGCATTTTAGCATATTACTTACTCATCAATCGATAATTATTTAGACAAAGAAACGAAGCCTGTATGAGTATTATTTCTTTGAACCGTTAACAAATTGCTTAATATGAAGATGGGTGCGACGCCAATAAATAATTTTGCCAAACGCCGAAGCCTTCTTTTCTCCCGTAATCATAGTCAGCTCGCTGGTTCTAGGTAACGTCTTCGTCTCCACGTTTTCTTCGCAGTGGGCATGTGTCTCTTGTACAAAGAAAGCGACCCTGGCCGCCTGTGACGCGCAGTGTATGTCTTTTTGACACTGTGCCTTTCACCGAGCAGCTTTCATACCGCGCTCCGTCGATGATATGTAAGAGAAATCACGTCACCCGCCAGCGCGCCATACTTAGTCGTCGTCGTGTACTCATTGAGTGGGGCACACTGGTTATAGGATATGGTGGCGAACAAATGAAGCGCGTAGCGTTTCCGTTTACCTGTACTTTCGTTGCGAAATGAAATGCTCGAATACTTATTTTTTCCTCGCTTCTTCTCTCAGGATGGGATGACGTGATCCACTGGAACGACGGGATCCGAGACTACGTCTTTTACCGTCGCGGTCTCCAGCCCTGGAACCAAGAAATCCCGCATGGCTCGTGGGGAGGTAGCCCTCTCCTGGGAAGAGGGAGAGCGCGAGGCTGGACAGGGGCTCACAGCCCTTTGCTGGCTTACCACCCGCGGGTAAACGTCAGAGCATCGTACCTCGATGCTGTGAATACACCCGGTGTGGTCGGGGGTCGAGGAAAGCTTCGCCTAAAACGCGAGGCACAATATGACGATGGAGAATTCGAAAGACAAGAAAGGAGGCGGCGACGCCGAAAACACCGGCGAAGACCCTCGAAGGGCCAGAGGGGTCCTGTGTCCCAGCCCGGTGGGGGACTGCAGCTTGGCAGAGCCCTTCGCTGTCCCAAAAGTATGAATAATGGCCAGCCATTGCAATTCTCCGTAAAGGTTGAGAGATGAAAGATAACGATTTTCTTTTTTTTATTGTTTAAAGGACAATAAAAAAACTAAATCGGCTTATTGGGTAACCAAGTCTTCTAGTCTATTTCCGTTAATTTCTTGGGTAGACATTGGTTACTGCAACAAACGCCTTTCGGGCGAATAGTTTCACCCGAAAGGCGAAACATCGATTGCGATAGCAAATTAATAGATAGCTAGACGAACTAAGGATAGTAGTTTTATCGGCCGTATAAACTTGCAAACATTCGCTTTCTAGTTGAATTAACAAGCGTCGTGTCAGCGCGCACAGGCAGACATGAACGCATCGCACTCGATGACCACGGACACTCGCTGTCAAAACGCTAGCGTGAGGAAGCGTGGCACGAGCAACGAGCGAAGTGACCTTCGTGCTGTCTATTGCTTCAACGCAAACTGAGCGACGAGAAAACTGCACGCACAAAGGTATCAGCCACCTGCCGATCGCTTTCAAGATAAGGCGCGCGTGGCTGTGCGTGGCCGCGCAACGTACGCAGTTGGTGCCGGGAGAAATCGCCCCCCCCCTTCCTACCGCGCTGCCTCCCCGCTTCCCTCCTCACGTGCGCGAGGTTGAGCCACTATCGTCGGTTCGCTATGCGCGCGGTCGCGAAATACGTAGAAATACGCAGTTGCTATCGGAGAACAAGGCCGCCTTCTCTCCCATACCCCCACAGCCTTTCGCACGACGGAAGACGGCGCGTTGTTTATCAGTTTCCCTTGCGCGTGCCAGATTGAGCTGCGATCGTCGGCTCCTCTAGCGCGCTTTCACTCGAACATACAACACACGGCGCGCGGCGACGGTGTTAGTGCCCTTCGACTTTATACTGAACATCACGGCGACGCCAACATCGACGCCGACGCGCTTGGAGTGCCTATGTAATTGCTATTGCAATATAAATGAAGGGTAAAATTTTATTACTTGAATTTCCCCCCGAAATAACACTGCTGATACCTGACGAGACGTCGCGGATTTCGAAACATTTTCTCGTGGTGGAGCCATAGTGGTCCAGTAAAAACTATCTTCACTTGCTAACTTCATTCCTTGGCCATACTTTTGAATACGATGCGGTTCATCATTAATGATACACATTATTTAAGCCAGAGCACAAGTGGTAAAAATGTACAACGCCACGGCTAGGAGCTGGTGCGAGAACTACAAGGTGGCATAACCACTCAGCTTTCAATTTTTACGCGTTAACCGTCTTATCTAGTCTCTTTTGACGGTGAGTGGCTTTTATCGTACTGCAGAAGGAGCATTAACTAATACAGCTATATTCATTTCTTTCTTCAGTGTCCGCTTAAGGGCCGCGCGAACCCTAGACCTTCCATATATAAAAGAAAACATTTTGTGCAACCGAAAAAAAAATGCGAGAAAACAACAAAAAGTAGGAAAAGGGAGAATAAAGCAGACGGTAATAGGCACTGCTCAACAGAACAAAAATCTGCCTCGTTTTATAGTGAACAGTGGTTTCTTTTTTAGAATATCGTGATTAGCATCTTGCCGAATGTTGCGAATATCGAGGAACACTTCAGGAATGTCCACCAGAGCAGCGCAGATATGGCGTTAGATAACCAAACATAAATGAGAAAAACTTGTGCAGAGACCATCGACGAGGATTATCAATAACAACGAATCTTAGTTAATAACAAAGATCTTACTAACGAATAGCCGTACGCTTTCTACCAAGATATTTGCTTTCGTAAACGAACGATGCCTTGATGGCGTATGTTTCTCAGATCGAGTGCGTTTGGGTGGCAATCTTTGTTTCATTGAGTAATTCCGTAGCCAACACAGCCGTTGGCCATTAAACCTATGGCGGTAGCCTGATAGGCTTTTTCTACATAACTGTGTGTGGAGACACATGCTTATGGAATGCTGCTCGTGGAGCACACGCTGGTGAAACCTGACAGCCATGCTCCCCTTCCTCCGTATCGCTCCGCAGCAGCTGCCCCTTGTGGGGTAAGTGGCGGGAGGGGAGTAGGCCTGCCTTCGCCGAGCTACAAACGTTCAGACGCCAGTAAAGCGCACACGCGATAGCACGTACGTCTTAAGGAGATAGCTGTTCAGAATCGTTGACTGTTGGGCCACTTGGCGCATTGTGCTGTGTCGATGAGCGGTGGACCATGTCCCTGAACTTTGTTGCGTGCGAGGCCGCTACCTTTGCATTCGGCGCCTTTGTGTCGCAAGTGCAACCATAAACGGCCATAGCGGCTGTCGTATTAAAGTGACGTTTTCATTACCCGTTCCTGCGACTCTTCCGCTGCTGCTGTCTCAGCCAAATAGCGCATGCTCAGGAAGGTACTGCTATCGCTGTTACTGCTACTTGTGATCATTTCTGCGTTGTCGCGACGTTGTGGTCGTTCCATCGACATCATTTGTGTTGTTGTGCTGCCAACGTCGTCATCCCATCGTCATTGTGCCGTCGCCGTTATTAAATTGTTGTCATCGTGTCACGTTGTTCAAGCTTCGTCATCACGTTGCCGTAATTCCGTAGTTGTCACGCCGTCTTCTACATACAGTCGTCGTCATTCTAGCGTCGTGACACCGTTGATTAGTGGGTACCTAATATAGTGCGAACAAACACCGGTATAGTGCGAATCAGGGTGGTCTGAGCTGGCAGGCGATGTACACAAGCGTGGACAGGAACTCCAATACCCACACACGATGTCACTCACAAATTAGTGCTTTATTTGAGAGCGCTGTAATATGTATCGTAGCTCAATGCGAAGCAATCTTCGCCTAATTTCACACACTTCTTGGTGGGCAGATATGTCCTTTCTCACGACATTTCTGACCTCTGTAATAAAAAGAAACGCGTGACCAACAGTGACATAGAACCTCCGCCATCAAGCGCAGTAGCCCTACGCTCAAGTTAGTAGGCCACGGTCACACGTAGGTGTACACCTCTCGTGTCGAAGAACCTGCGTATAGCATTGGCCATAATTTCCAACCGTGCTTCGGAACAAGCCACGACATCAACAGACTGTCCAGACCGCTCGCGGAAAGTACGCTCACAGGCGTATACCAGCCAACGTCTACCGGATCCTCCAAGCCCACCCTCTCGACTCGCCTCTCCCGGGCGTCGACATAGTACGGTCCCCTGGACAAGCGCCCCTTCGCGGAAACCAGCGGGCCCATTCTGTGGCCCGAGCACTTGACTCTCAGACACTGCATGAAGAAGGCAACATTAACACCGAAGTGGAAAATATACCAATACAACACTATACTAGGACACTACAAGCTCACTCGACGTACCTACCCGCCCCCCAAAAAATCTTCCACGCTGTAAAAAAAGCCATTGGCATGGCGACAACTTCAAACGAACACTTTTCCCAACATCAGTCTCTAGCACCCTATAATGTCAACTTTTTGCTCTTACATGTGGCGAAGAATATGCCTTGCTCTTACACTGCGAAGAATATGCCTCACTATATCACATCTCTAGGGAATAAGGCCACACATCCCCCGAACGCACTCCCATCACCAAACCCACGCACGAACAGTGGGGAGGTCGTGCTGCCCAGATCGGACTCACTTGACCAGCACAGATTTGTGTGGCGGGTTCGGGAGGCCACTCGGGCCCCAGGACTCGTGGACTCAACGTGGCCCGCTGCAGAGCGGCGATCAGCTACTGCCTCAGCGGGTGCGCGCAAGTGCGTGGTCTGCGAACGCTTTCTCATTTGGCGAGGTCGCTTACTATGCACACTCTCTTTCGGTAGACCCGAACTGGAGGTCAGCACGGGGTCAGCATGCTGCTGGCCAGCCAACATGGCGCGCGATTCACTCTGGTCTAGGGGCTCCCGCATGAGATAGGTCATATGTATTCTACTCCCGCACCAGTGGCGTCAAAGCACGCCGAATGCCACCGATCACGCTTGCTTCGCCGTGATGCTACACTGTAGAGCCTCTGCTTTTCGCCAGC
>NC_092821.1:145564458-145576958 GCF_023375885.2 Dermacentor andersoni | reverse complement strand
AGGGTACCGCTCGGAATGGTGAGCTCCCGAGTGTACTGCATAAATTCAGCGACCATACCCGGACATCTTCCAAACCTATCGTGCGCGCTTTTTTTATTACGACATTTACATGGATACTCCGTGCGCATTCTTGCCGCCGCCGTCAACGCCGCCGTCGCCGTGATGTTCCGCATGAAGACTAAGGGCGATAACACCGTCGCTGCACGCCGTATGCTGTATGTGCGAATGAAAGCAGGCGAGGGGAACCGACTACCACGGCTCAGTCTGGCCCGCGCGAGGGATTAAAGGCGTGTTCACGCTGGGGAACCCGGCGTCTACAGCGAACGGAATTCTCCTGGCGCCGAAATTCGCGTCGTTCAGACTACTTGCCCACCACGCCACCGTAAACACCGTAATGCGATACAGTGCCATCTGCCGTGTAAAGCACTAACCTCCAACCAAACGCGGGTTACCCCGAAAACTGCGCAGTTCGCTCGTGTAGAGCTCGCGTGTTCTCATTTTGCACCTCGTCGTCACTCCTTGCAACAACGATGATAAACGCTGAGAAAGCAGGGGCAGTACTGCTAGGCCTGCTGGCAAGCACCTTTCTGGTGATGCATGACGCGCAGAAGATGCATTCGCCAAAGAGACAACGCCAACGGCGGTAGTCTTACCACTCGATCTAAATTCGAGACCTATCTTATTTCACAGGTCATCCTTTAGAACGTCGCCCTTGTGCTTCACGGGGCGCTTGTCGATAGGGACGGGGTGACGCATCAATTCGATGAGCATTTCCGATGTCATGACGGACTTTCAAGACTGCCACAGGACGAGAGCGCCGGACTTGGCCGCCATCTCTGGAATTTCTGACTCGCTCTCCGATTGGTGCGCGGTGAGGATATCGACGGCAGCTGCCGCAATAAACGGTCGGTGAGCGATTGGAGCGCAAAGAGCTATTTAGGCGGATGTCGCCGCCGCCGAACTCGGTTCCGCGCCGCTCCAGACGCCGAATGCGTCTTAATGTGAACGTGGGTGGCTTAAGGCGGAGAGCACACGCGCAGTCTTTCGTCGTGCTAAAGGCTGTGGGGGGGCTGGGAGGTTGGAGGGGGGGGGGGGTGGCGTTGGGCTCCGTCAGCAACTGCCCATTGCGCGACCGGGCTCAAAGGGAACTGACGATCGCGGCTCAATCTCGCGCGCAGAACCGAGGAAAGTGGGGAGGCAGCACAGGAGGGAGAGAGGGAAGGGGGTAGGGGCGTGTTTCACTCTGCCAGCAACTGCGTTCTTTACGCAACAGCGCACTGTGGCGCGCGCCGTATCTTGCAAGCGATCTGCAGACTGCTTGTGTGTGCAGTTCCACGGCCCTGGCTGTTCTCTAGCCGCTGTTTATGTTTAAGCGATATACAGCATGAAGGTCACTTCGCTCACTGCTGCTGCCGCGCTTGCTCAGGCCAGCTTTTTGACAGCGAGTGCCCGCTGTCATGGAGTGTGGTGTGTTCATGTTTTCCTGTGCTCACTGATGCCATGCTTGTTAATTTAATTAGTAAGCAAATGTTTCTGACTTGATACGGCCGATAAAACTACTATCTTCATATAACTATCTACTAATTTGCTATCGCAATCGATGCTTCGCCTTTTGGGTGAAACCGCTAATTTTCTTTTTCTCATTTATACTGCATTCATAATGTGAGTTTTAATGACGCAAGAGAGAAAGAACGGCTCTTATTCACCAGACGCGAAGTAATATTTACCAGAGCTGCGTTAGAAATGAACAAGTAATGTGTTTGTATGGCTCATGTAAAGAAGTTAGCTTATACGTCAGTGAGAAAGACAAAACTGGAATATGCGAGTACCATTTCGGACCCATATACTTAAACTAACATTAATGCATTAAGGAGAATTCAGAGAATAGCTGTTCGCTTCCTTTTCCCAAAGTACAGTCGCGAGGAATCTGTCTCAGAACTAATGTAATCTAACCGCGTGAAGTCCATACAGTCAAGAAGGAAGTTTTTAAGCGTGGAATATTTATAGTTATTGTTCAATCACAAACTCATCCTGGACCCGGTCTTGTATACAGCTCCATTAACGAGCCGACAAAGCCATCATACTAATCGTTCGACGTTAGTTCCTGTACGTTGCCAGAACTAACCTCTTCAAGCTTTCTCTGTTCGCACAAACAATAGACGAATGGAATGAGCTTCCACAAGCAAGTATACGCTCTATAGAAACCTTAGAATCAGCTGTGTAGTTATGTGTAGACATTGTTTCTCTTTTTTTTCTTTCTTCGGCTGTTATGAAATGATGTCGCGTAAATGTCTGAAATGTTGTGTTATGCATATCTACCACCTTTACAGCTACTAATGCTATAAATTTGAATTGCTATTTTACGCGCCTACTTGTGTTACGTTCTGTATATTTCACCTCTCCTGCTTGGGCGCTTCCTGCCTGGAGTATTCAATAAAACAAAATAAAAGTATTGTTTAAAAGTAATGATATGGTAGCGAGAGGCTCATATATAATAACTGCTCATTTCTTTGGAAAGTATATGATGCAATTTCGGGTCGTGTAAGTCACGTGGGCAACGCCGTGCGGATTACCGGACAGGCACGCATTCTCTACGCTGCAAAAACTCCGTGCCCAACTCCGCCAGTTACGTAAGCGTCATCGCGAAGTCAAATGACACGAAACTGCGACGGGATAACAACGTGAATTGTGATTTGTGAATACTCTACCGCTCCTCCCCCCTGAAAAAAACAAAAACAATAAAGAATGCAGGTATTACATGTCTCTTTTCAAGACAAATAAAAAAATTTGATTCAGGCGGTTAAGGAAAGCTTCGGTTAACAATGGTTCTCACGAGAGCGTTGGATCCGCCGTAATTTTTCTTCCCTTTATTTATCATCACTCGTGGAGGGGGACGCCGACCACATTATTTCGTCGTACCTGTTGCTTATCCTGCCGGTAAGGGCGCGCGTCTTGAGAAATGGCAAAGTAAAAGCCATATACATCCGCTCTTAAGAAACCACGTGCTTCCGGAAACGCCGATAACAGTCCGCAAGCGAGAGTCTGTGCGGATCGCGCGCCTACGCTCAGAGAACGGAGTCTCTTTGCAACTGATGATGATGATGATGATGACGACGACGTTAATGAAAACATTTTATTGACAGGAAAACGGGAGGGGAGTTAGGAGAAGGGGGGTCGGATTCTTATTCCAGAATTCCGTTGGCTAAGGCCGCCGCCCTGGCTCTTTCCACGAGGGATAGCTGGTCCTCGAAGGTTGAGCTGGACAGGGCTGCCACCCATCCTTCCCACGTTGGCTGTTGTATAGTCTATAAGGCACTATTAGCCTAGCAGGCCCATGCCATATGGTACAAATCTGCATTCTGCCCGCAGAATTTACACTCGGCCGAAAAGGATTGTGACTCAATAGCCTGTAGCTTCACTGGGTTACTAAATGACATGGTTTGTAATGGTCGTAGATGACATTATTTTGATTGATTTAATTCCTTGAGAATCACGATAAGCTTAATTCGTCAAAAAACCAGGGCCCTCCAGAACGGTTTTACTTCGCTAGCATATGAACCCAATGATAATTTCTATAATCACACAAACCATCTTCTGCAACTTACTGTGTAATTAAAGAAGCATCGCTCGCCCGGAACCGCTTGCTTCATCACAATTGCCAATGATGGGTCAAGCTTAATGCGCATTTCGTCCGCCGGGAGAACGGCCACAGCTGGGCTGCCGTCCAGCAATAGATCTCCCAATGAAACCGAAAAGATCGCTTCTGACGGCGTATCGATCGAACTCAGAGAATGGGTCGCGAATAGCTGCCAAGGTGGTTTTCTTAGAATAAGGTATAGGCTTGCGACACTGCATTGTTTTTTTGTATAACTCGTGCTGGAACATCTGATACGACAATAAAAATATTTGGCTTCCCCCTCCCCCTTTTTTCTGCTAGTTTTGTTGTATTTTGCTGTACAGTGGGAGACATATTCTCTTTCTCGATAAAGGATTCTATCTGTTTTTAAAGTTTTAAGGAATACTCGGGCCCCCGCGAATGCGTAACATATGCCTAACTTAGGAGCACGCTGTCCTTCACGTGCCAGCCGTGCTGACATTGCTGGATGAACTTAAATAGCTGTTGGCCGCTGGAAACGGCTCAGTCGGCAGGCCCGCACGGCCGGGACGAAGTCAGGAACATGAATGTACCGGCAATTCTATACGTGGCCTTTTTTATTGCCGTGGTGCCAGCAGTGACATTCGCCCGTAATTTTGGCGTGGTAAGTCTTGAGCAGAGCTGAAATCCCGCTAGTAATAGCCTGGCCTGCGATGTTCCAAGTTTTCTATAATCTGTGAGACGCAATGTAGTCTAATGCGCTCAAATGGTTGGTGCTCTAAACGTATAGCACTTCTGGCAGCCTTGAAAGCATGCCCCACCGAAACACGCGGAAAATTGTGAACTTGCGATGTGGTTTATTGACTCCACCAATGTTAGCGGTGCACCTAAGCGAGATTCACTGTTTGAGATGCTCTATACTCGGAAAAACTCAGCGAGTTCAGAAGTCCACGTTGTGTTAACGAAAAAGAAAGGAGACGGAACCGTTGCGGCACTGCAAGATGACACCATCGGAAAGAAAGCAGCTCATGTTTTTCTTATAGGTCCTTTTGTTTCAAACAAATTTGACGCATAATAAGTACGTTGAACGAAAATGTGTTATAAGTAGATCATCTCATTTCATTTCATTTATTTATTATCACCTTGAAGGCCCGAAGGCATAACACAAGGGGGGGGGGGGGGGGGCAATACAAACACGTGTAAGAGTGGTTTCTTGCAAAACAAAACAAAAAATAAAATAAAAAAAATCACGTTGCTGATTTTGTACGACTTTAAACAATCAAAGAAAAAATTCGAATTGAAAGAAGTAACACGGCAATACATTCGCAATAAAAGAAACAAAAGAAAAAGACTAGGTGGAAAGGTTGACAAGAATAGACTATTCCGATAGGTTTATGATGGGTTCATGAACGATGTACACTGGGAACAGAAAGTTATTCAAAGTGATTTGTTAGGTATTCACGAAATTTTTTGCGGTCAGTACAGGTAACGAAGTTGTCAGGGAGCGCATTCCAATAAACGATTGCACCAGGAAAGAAGGAAGTGGTCATGGCAGATGAGCGGCTGGGTAAACGTGCTATGGCAGAGCTGTGACTTATGCGAGAGGAAGTTCGTAATGATGGTTTAAGAAGGTGGTGCCTTGAGCGTGGATTGTAAAAAAAAAAGAGTGCAGCAAGCAAAGACGTGATATGATGCGGCGAGACTTCAGTGTTGGCAGACCTATCGTTTGCTTCAAAGAAGTGACACTAGTGTACCGTGAATAATGTGAAGTGATGAAGCGGGCGGCTCGGTTTTGAACGGATTCCAATGATGCGGCTAGGTAATCTTGAGATGGATGCCAGACAGCAGAAGCAAATTCGAGTTGTGGACGGACAAATGTCAAGTACGCCAACTTCTTTACCTCTGGGGATGCCTTCTTTAGATTTCTTTGTAGATACCCGAGTGAGCGCGCAGCTTTGCGACGTATTGTTTCGATATGTGTTATCCAAGAGAGTGATGACGTCAAAATAAGACCCAGGTACTTGTAAGATGAAGTGGCGCTGATGTTGACAGAGCTAATGCGATAAGTGGACTGAAAAGGACTGCGTTTTCGGGTAAAAGACATAGATTTGCATTTCGATAAGTTGAGAGGCATGTGCCATTTTTCGCACCATGACGAGATGGCATCGAGGTCACGCTGTAGGCAAATAACATCGTCAGAGGAGTTAACAGTGTTGTAAACTACGCAGTCGTCTGCGAAAAGTCGTAGTTTACAATGTATGCTAGTAGGCAAGTCGTTTACATGTATAAAAAGTGTTATAACGTTATTATTTTTGTTATTTTGCGTCATATCCAGGTGTTCTGATAGCGCGTGCAATCTTCAGACGCATTGTCACAATAACATGAACAGCGATAAGTCAGAACAACAAACCATCAAAAAAATCTACGAAGTTTACATAGCCTGTGCATTCTCTACAGGTAAACTGCGTTGCAGTCTTTTATATAGACTAGCATTCATTTATGTAAAAGTATACAGGCTTAAGAATGAACAGAATTCTTGGACACTGGTTCTAATGAACGTCATCGCCGAGTGGCTCTAAAAGCGCTATCGAGTTTTTTTGAGAGCATCGGGACAGACTGAAAAAAAAAAATTCCCCAGTCGCTCCTAAAAGCATTGACTGTGTGTGTTGTAACACTTCTTCTTCATGACAGCTTTCTTTATCCTCATCCTTTATGCCCGTATACCCCAACCCCGGTGCAAAGTAGTCAACCGTCTATGAATTTTTTTTCTATCTGTCTTCTTACGGATAGCAGTTCTTAAGAAGTATTCTTTCGACAATTAGTCTGCCGTAATCTAGATACCTGCAAACACGTTGCACGCAGAAAGTCTCTAGGTAATCGTCGACAAAAAGAGCGAGACCTTGAGTCCACTGGCTGTCTGTGCATAAATTTCTAGGTTTCGTTGCGAAACAACTATAACCTCTCAAAGCGGACTGTAAAATAAATTTTGTTAGAGTCTATGATATATCCGCAGGCAAACGGTGGCACCACCGATGGCTTCTGCTTCCCGGTGGCATTTTTTTGAAATTTTCTTCTGAATACGAAACGAAAGGCAACTCATAGAAATCATCCTTCTGAGCACTAACCCGGCTGTCCCAAATAGAAAGGTTCGCAGGGTGCGGCTTACTCGGGAGAAGTTGCTGGTGGGACTCATGAGCTTGGCGGTGGATATGGGCCGGACAACTTGGGGAATGTCTATATGACACCCATGGCGGGTTTTCTTCCACAAAGGCTGAGAAACCCGTATGGAAGGCAGCAGGGATTCCAGCCCCTCTACCAGGACGGATCGGTGAGCACTTGGGGTGGTAGCATGCATACCGAAGTGGGCTGAGAGGTGCCGAGCATTAGCTCCGCCCTTAGCCTAAAACATGCGTTTGCACGCATGACAGCGTAACCACAAGTGTAAAAAAAAGAAAGCAACGTGGCGTCAGTGTTATGCCGATGGCGTTCGACTGTTGTTTGCTGTAGTTGTCTGTTTCATTGTCAGGCAGAGAGTCCACAGTATTGTGGGAAGAAGCTGTGGTCTGCTGGGCTTTGTCTATGTGAGAACACCCTGAAGCTTTAGCCGACTTGAGCGATGATGCAGCTCCGAACTCGTTTATGTGATAGCAGCAGGTCCTCACCACAGACTTCGCCATTTTCCCCAAAAGAACTTGTTCTTTGTGATACTCAGGGTTATTTTCTTCCTCTAATAAAATAATGCGTGGTGTGGCCTTCTAACTGCATGTACTGATGCCTCTGATAATCTGCATCCCGCACAAAAAAAAAAAAAAAAAAAAAAAACTAACACAGGAATTGCATAGTATTACAGCGACTGCTTTAGCACTTTGACATAAGATGAGTACGAAGCTCAGCATAAAGAAATGGCCTGACGAAAGCAACATGATAACAACGATTTCACAACGACGATGGAACAAAGGAGGCAGGCGGACCGACACGGAAAAGTCTGTTTTGAGCTATTACCCGCAGTTGAAGAAAAAAAAAGCACTTGAGGCGGAGTTCTTTTACTGCGGTAAATAAATAATTTTGTTGAACATACTTTATAACCATGGCCGGAATCTGACTCCGCGTGTAAATCGCGAACAGAATACTCAGTTACAAATATTCACTTGCTATCTTCCTGATTAATGTTCTTAGGATGCTTGTTGTAATTGGAGGCAGACAGTATTTGAAGCGTAACATTTTTCTGGAAACTCTGTCTCTCGCGCCAGTTTTGAGCAACAACTGCTGTAAATAGGAAGGGAAACACGTAGAGGTTTCAGTGTCGTCGGTCAGTCACTTTTATTATGCAATTTGCCACATACCGAGTAAAAAATTTCGGGTTTTGTCCCTGCACTTTACTCATGAAAAGAGTTACCTACAAGAAGTTTCAAAGCTTCAAAAAAGATAATTGCTTTATTTTATGTTTGCTTCTGCATATACAACACATTTTCAGAACATCCTTAGTTATAAATATTTTCTTCATAGTTGAGCTAAGAGAAACTGAAGTTACGCACGACGAGTGAAACATACGACATTGATTCCAGCATAAGCTCCTGCGTTAGCGGCAGTGATGAGCAAAATTTAAAGAGCTTTAAAATGCTTTCATCGCACGTCACTTTACTAAGCCCCCGACGCCGAGCGCTTGCTTTGAGCCTTCCACCTTTCCGACCCTCTTATTCTTTTTTTTATTTGAACACGCTGCAGCCACATAGGAGGGCTATTGCAGGAGTAGGTAAAAACAGTGGTGAACGAAAAATTAAGTGCAATCAACAACGACTCTTACAACATTTTTACGGCAGTTAAAGAACTTATTATCTTAATCCAGCCTGATTATCCGTAAATGAAGTTACACTTTCTGCTACCCATACGCATCACGCTTAGCTCAGGAAGACAAGTATGACCCAATGTTCAGTTTTATTATGCACGCCAAGTACACGCCGCTGACGCTAAACCCGAGAAGTTCCCGAAGTGGTAACTTATCGCGGAAGCACACCAACGCTTGAACGAAGGTTATCCAAACTAGTATTCGTGAAATTTGCTACCTAGGTTTAGTTCTATTTCTCTGCGGCGTCATGGACTGAAAGCGTGCTGTAAGGTTCCTTAGGTGAGCCCAAGGGAATGCCAGTTTTGCAATATTCCTTCGACCCAGCTCGCCGCACGAAAGGATGCTCCAGATCTGGAAACTAAACAAAACGTCTTTCCCCACAACATTGAGAATTTCCCACAATTTGGCAACACTGATTCCAGTCGACAGATTTCCGAACTGCATTTTTTTGTTCGCTGTGCGGGAACATTAACTGGAACGGAAATGCATTTTATTGCAGGCTTTAAGCACTTACTTCTCGAAACCAGTAAAAAGAAAGAAAGAGTTTCTGGGAAAATGTTATTCTGTACCTATAGAGGAATAGAGGGGGGTTCTATAGAGGAGTTCTCCATGGTCATGCCTACTTTCTGGAAGAACAGGCAGCAGCACAATCTCTTCCCGATTCTCTGACTATCACAACTACCCCCGCCTTTTTAAATATATCCATTCCCCTCTACTTACTCCGTGTGCCCCTTTGTTAGCCTCCCCATTCTAGGTGGGAGTGAGTCAGCTGTATACGCGTTATATATATATATATATATATATATATATACAACTTTGGCTTGACGACACAAGTGCTGCCACGTGGGATGTCTTTGGCCCAGCTTTGTTCATTCGAGGATCACTCAGTAGCATCCATTGCAGTAGACGACACTTCATCCGATACTCCTCTACCATCGCAGTCGGCAAATTGTACCATCGCTGACTTACGGAAAATGATTGCCCCCGACTTGCCCTCCGAGCACGCTCGTGAACTCTACCGCGTTCTGTTTTCCTACCACGATATTTTTGACTTTAACGATCGTCCTTTAGCCCAAACTACAGCTGTCAAACATCGCATTAATACCGGCGATGCCCCTCCTATTCATCGCCGCCCGTATCGAGTGTCACCAGCTGAGCGTCAAGTTATTCACGCAGAAGTTCGCAAAATGCTTGCCAAGAACATTATTGAACCATCATATAGTCCATGGGCGTCACCTGTAGTACTGGTCAAAAAGAAGGATGGCTCATGGCGCTTTTGCGTGGATTATCGGCACCTTAACAGGGTTACCAAAAAGGACGTGTATCCCCTACCTCGGATTGATGACGCCCTTGACTGCCTCCACGGTGCTCGCTATTTCTCTTCTATTGACCTTCGCTCCGGCTACTGGCAGATTGCCGTGGACGATCTCGACCGCGAGAAGACTGCTTTTGTCACACCCGACGGTCTTTATCAATTCAAAGTGATGCCGTTCGGTCTATGTAACGCCCCTGCCACTTTTGAACGCATGATGGACTCCCTTCTTCACGGTTTCAAATGGTCCACGTGCCTGTGCTACTTGGACGACGTTATCGTATTCTCCCCAACGTTCGCTACGCACCTCGAGCGCCTCTCAGCAGTCCTGGACGTTTTTCGGCGAGCCGGTCTGCAACTCAACGCATCGAAGTGCCAATTCGGCCGCCGCCAGATTACCGTCCTTGGACATCTCGTTGACGCGAACGGAGTGCAACCGGACCCAGGCAAGATCCATGCTGTTACGCACTTCCCTGTTCCGAAGTGTGTCAAGGATGTGCGCAGCTTCATCGGCCTTTGTTCGTACTTCCGCCGTTTCGTGAGAAATTTCGCCGCCATAGCACGACCACTAACCGACCTTTTGAAAAAAGACGCTCCTTTCCAGTGGGGCGATAACGAGGCCTCTGCATTCTCTCATCTAATCGACATTCTCACAACGCCTCCCGTTTTGGCCCATTTCGATCCTTCTGCGCCTACCGAAGTCCGTACTGATGCCAGCGGTCACGGAATTGGAGCAGTACTGGCACAACGCCAGCGTGGCCACGACCGTGTTATCGCTTACGCCAGCAGGCTCCTCTCACCCGCGGAGCGCAACTATTCCATCACTGAGCGTGAGTGTCTGGCCCTAGTTTGGGCGGTTGCGAAATTCCGCCCATACTTATATGGCCGATCCTTTTCCGTTGTCACAGACCATCACGCGCTTTGCTGGTTATGCTCACTGAAAGATCCTACAGGAAGACTTGGTCGCTGGGCCTTACGCCTCCAAGAATATTCGTATACTGTCACCTATAAATCTGGCCGACTACACAAGGACGCTGACTGCCTGTCTCGCTACCCGGTCGACGAGCCTGACGACGCCGACAGTAGTAGCGCCAACGGCATTTTCTCTGTCTCTGCCTTCGGTAACATCGCCGATGAGCAGTACCGAGACCTATCGCTGCGAGCACTTATCGAGCGTCTGCGCTCTACACCTACCGACGCATCCGTTCGCCGATATGTCCTCCAGGGTGGCATTCTGTATCGAAGGAACTTCCTCCCTGACGGCTCTGACCTTCTTCTTGTCGTGCCAAAACAGCTACGACAGACTGTGCTCTTTGAGATGCATGACGCACCCACTTCAGGACATCTTGGGGTAACCCGCACGTACGACCGCGTCCGCCGCCGCTTCTATTGGCCTGGTCTCGCTCGCTCCGTTCGACGCTATGTTGCTGCCTGTGATCCCTGCCAGCGTCGGAAGACACCTCAGGTGCTACCTGCCGGTCATCTCCAGCCGATCACCGTCCCTGTGGAACCGTTCTTTCGTGTTGGATTAGACCTGCTCGGTCCCTTTCCCACGTCATCTTCTGGGAACAAATGGGTAGCCGTCGCGACTGATTACGCCACCCGATACGCTATCACTCGGGCTCTCCCTACCAGCTGCGCCACTGACGTCGCGGACTTTCTCTTGCGTGACATTATCTTGCTTCATGGCGCCCCGCGACAGCTGCTTACTGACCGTGGTCGAAACTTCCTCTCGAAAGTTATCGCTGACATTGTGCGTTCCTGCTCCATTCAACACAAACTGACTACTTCATACCATCCTCAAACCAATGGCCTGACAGAGCGGTTAAACCGTACTCTTACCGATATGCTGGCCAAGTACGTTTCCAAGGACCACGACGACTGGGACATTGCCCTTCCTTACGTAACATTTGCGTACAATTCTTCCCGGCACGACACCGCCGGATTTTCTCCCTTTTATCTACTGTACGGTCGCGAACCTACCTTGCCCCTAGACACGGCACTTCCTCCTGCTGCGGTCTCAACAAGCGAGTATGCGCGCGACGCCATCGCCCTCGCTGACCATGCACGCCAGCTTGCCCGTGCTCGACTGACGGCCTCACAGACCACTCAGCAGTGTCAGTACAACGCCAGCCATCGTGACGTACAGTTTTCACCTGGTGCGCTCGTGCTCCTGTGGTCGCCCTCTCGTCACGTCGGACTTTCAGAGAAGCTCCTTTCGCGATACACAGGGCCCTACCGCGTGCTGCGCCAGGTGACGCCTGTGACTTACGAAATTGCTCCTGTGGCCTCAACCTCGTCCTCTCCTGTGGCATCTAGTGATGTCGTACACGTCAGTAGGCTCAAGGCCTACTACACTGCTTCCGAGTCCGATCTTTAGTCGCTCCGGGACGGCGCTTTTGCAGCCGGGGGTAGTGCTACGGCACAATATGCGCGATCACGAAAGGCCAGCAGTGTGAAGACGACGACGACGATTAGAAGCTAGCGCGGGCTGTTGCCTCTTGGCCAAGCGCAGCGTATTTTCCTTGTAAATATATTTGTACATAGCTTTTCGTCTGCGTCTTCCTACGTAACAATATACACACAAACAGTTGTTGACTTGACATACAGGTCTCCTTGTTGAAACGCGGAATCCAGACACATCCCTTGCTGGTCAATTCTAGTTGCTTCTAGGCAGAATTTTGTGGGGCGATTTCCTAACTAAGTATAAGTAATGCTCGCCTGTCATGTT
Organism: Dermacentor andersoni; assembly: GCF_023375885.2. Taxonomy (NCBI): domain Eukaryota; kingdom Metazoa; phylum Arthropoda; class Arachnida; order Ixodida; family Ixodidae; genus Dermacentor; species Dermacentor andersoni. The sequence goes on along the minus strand of NC_092821.1, from coordinate 145,564,474 downwards.
TTTGCCTGTCTGCAGC